>NW_019104094.1:88252-156095 GCF_001856785.1 Myzus persicae | reverse complement strand
ATAATTTAAGAGGATAAATTATAAGACAAACAAATAATATGCAAAATTATTTACAGATTGAATTAACACCTGTTGATTTTGTTGCAAATACTATTGTAGAACTGTCACAGAATTTAAATGAATCATCAGGAAAAATCTACCATTTAGTTAATGACACATTGAATTCAGAGTAGGTACCTATTATGTTTTGAAACGGTATTTATCTAGATAATGATATATTATTATTTTTGCAGACATTTATGGAAAGTAATGAAAGATGTTGGATACAATTTAGAATGTGTATCTTACAAAAAATGGTCAGAAATAATTGAAAAAAATTCAATTCTTTATCCTCAATTAGCTTCACTTACTTATCTATTAAATTCTACTGTAGAAAATAATAATTATTTAGAGAATCAATCAACGGTGAAAAAAACAAATGTCGAAACGTATTTAGCTTCTGCCAATTTAATGTATCCAAATTTAGACAGAAATGAATGTCATAGAATATTGAAAACATTAGCCAATTTGAATTTGATTCCCCAAATGGCCATAGACAAAGGTAATTTAAATTTATAATATTAACAACAGAAGGTAGTTTTATAAAAACAAATATTTTAAATATTTTATCTGGATCAAAAAAAACATCAATAGTTTCTATTTACATTATACATTTGTTATGTAAAATATATTTAATAGTGAAGTAAAATAAAAATGTTTCATTTAGATAACACTACTACTATTTTTTTTTTTTTTTTTTTATTAATCTTAAGCTTCGGCAACTGAGGCCATTAGCTGTAGTAGAATTTGTATTGTAGGTTTGTATTGTATATTTTTTGGGACGGTAGGGGGGAACACGTGTGTGTTTGTTTTTGGCAGAATTTCGAATGGGGCACCCGTAGGTTTCTGCCATGCCCCGGGGGTGGGGTAACTACTATTTTTATTTTGAATTTATGTGTTGCCGCAGATTAAGTGTACGACTGCTCCTCATCAAGCTATTAAATTTAATTGATTCATATTTGAGTGACTAAACATTTATATGTTGAACTTAACTTTTATAATATGGCCCTATGTATAAATAAATACAAATTATTTAAACTTTTTTTTTTAGCTTCAGAGGAATCATTACCAACACAGTTATTATCTCTAAAGTCAAGAGTTGTACTTATTACTGGAGCTTCTTCAGGAATCGGTTATGAAATTACTAAAAGCCTAGCATTAGCTGGAGCTATAGTGATTCCAACTGGAAGACGAATCAACCGTCTGATGGAATTAAAAAATAAGATCTTTTCACTTGGTGTGACCAGCAAAAGCACAGTTTTTCCATATGAAATGGATGTTACTGATCCAATCAATGTAAATTTAATTATTTGGCTTATATATTGCTTTATAAACTGATGTTATAGCTGTTCTGTATTATATTATATAGGTGAAAACAGTGGTTAAAAATATCGAAGAATCAATTGGTCCAATTGATATAATGATAATAAATGCAGGAGTAATGTTTTATACAACATTTGATAAATGTAAAATAGACGAATGGGATGAAATGGTGCAAGTGAATTGTAATGGTATGTTAAATTGTCTTGGAGCTGTTCTTCCTACCATGACATTAAGAAATTCTGGCCACATTGTAAACATAACGTCAAATGCTGGCCGAAGAGTAAGTAGTGAACTGAGAACTTGTAAAGGTAGTTCTATGTGTAAACAAAAAAATTAATGACAATAAAATGTTTAAGTCATTTCCAGGTTTAGGGGTATACTCAGGAACAAAATTTTTCATGGAGGGCATAGCTAGTGCACTAAGAACTGAGATGATTGAGTATAACATAAAAGTCACCTGCATTCAACCTGGCGATGTAAAAACTGAATTATTACATAGGACTAGTGATTTTGAGGTAAAAATAGTTTCCTGAATTTGATACAATACTGATGTTATAAAAAAATTTTAATTTTAGGCTCTAAAGCGATATGACTGCAGCTCTAATAATGAAATTCTTGAGCCATCAAATATCGCAGAAGCTGTTTTATTTGCAGTTACACAACCATCATTTTGTGCTGTCAATGAAATTCTAATTGAACCAAAAATGCTACCAATTTAAATATTTAATATCACAAGTAAATCACATATAGTACAAAAAAAAAAATGTATTCTAATTTTATATTATTTATTGTTTTAAATATATTTTTATTTTTTTAATGAATCATGTAGTTTAATCATGTTAAAAAAATAAAAACTTTTAGCATAATTACTTTTCAATTTTGTAAAATATGTAAAATAGCCTAATAAATATCATGTTGAGTATTACTGTTGGCTAGCAAACTACTGCCCTCATGCTTTCACAGTAGTGTCGTATACGCTGATAACTCG
The DNA here is from genome assembly GCF_001856785.1 of Myzus persicae. Classification (NCBI taxonomy): domain Eukaryota; kingdom Metazoa; phylum Arthropoda; class Insecta; order Hemiptera; family Aphididae; genus Myzus; species Myzus persicae. Next base: position 153,745 of record NW_019104094.1, on the reverse strand, counting down.
AACGTACACAATAAATCAACCATCAAAAATATTGTAATACTTTTTATTTACTTACGACGTCCAGTGATAATCGAGTCATGGTATAATTGTTTACTTAACCTAATTTTTAAGTACTAACAATTAAAAGCTTATTACAACAGTAGTGATGGGCAAAACGAGTCTTTTAAACGATTTGGTTCGTTTGGATCGGGTCATTCAAATAACCCGTTCATATGATTTGTTCATTTCGTTAATTCCTTTCATTTGAACAATAAACCACATGAACGAATAATATATTATCTACTGATATCCGAATCTTTGAACCACGAACGAACTAAAACCATTCCCGAACGTCCGAATTCACAATTTCGTGCCAGAGCATAACCTACTCCCGGTTTTTTTTTATAACTTATATGTATATGCTTACTGATAAAAATTACTATGCGTCTTAATAGTAAATTTCCTAATATTTTATTTATCAAAAAACTGAAATTTATTAATTTATTAACACATTAATAACTTCACTGTAAACCCGTTAAGTCAAACACGGTGGTTCAATAGAGTTGATGCTATTAGAGCTATGAGATTTTACGTTGGTGAAATTTATGATCCATTAATATATACATATAAAAATTCAGATTTTTGGCATTTTTAAATACACTATGACCATTTTTCGAATCATTCAAATTTTTTACACCACTTAAGGATGATCCTGTGACAATACAAACTTAGGTTTTTCAAATAGGAACCTCCCTTTTTCATTTTTAATTATTAAGCAGAAATTTTTTTTGAGAATTTTGAAGTATCTTATTATTATAATCAATTTACTGTGACATTGCCATTAAAATTACATACGTGCCAGTCGTGCCACCCGTCAAAAGGCTGTCGCCTTACCAGCCCAGACTACAGCGTGGTTATGCCGAGTAGCAGACAGCACTACAGCAGTACAGGTCATACCTTTTTTTGTTCTCATTTATTATTATTATATATTTTATATTGTATGTATTCGGACGAATAAGTTTTGATTTATAATTAAGAGTAATACGGATTACGGGCCCGCTCATTATTATTATTATTGCCATCGTTATATCTATACGCTGTTTTGCGATTAATATATTATGTCTGGCGCCCGGCGTCCGTAAGTCCGTTAATTGTATTATAATTATTGTATTGTATAAACATTTCACATTATGAGTAACCTTACCTTCCAACACCCCGAAAGTCGCGGCCGACAACCGCCGCCCTTGTAGGAGCGGTCGCGGCGCAACAACACTATACCTAATATAATTTCTTGAAGAATTAAAATCATAATATTATGATTTTTAAATAAAGTTTTTTGTTTTAGGTTTTTTAGTTTTTTTTTTTGGTATAGTTATAAATTATACTTATTCGCCGAGACATTTGTTATCAATTAAAAAAAAAATAAGTGTTTAAAAGTGTACCTATTTCCGTACAAACTAAATTTCGACAGGGTAATCGTAAATCGACTTAGCATGCTACATTGTACGAAGTTCAACGTTGATGTGTAGTTGTTAGTTATATTACATAAGTACTATGTTTGTATTTTCTATTTTTTTTTAAATGTTATTTTCGACAACTTTTCCAGTGATGATGCGTCATGCAGCTGCGATAACATCGTAATTTTTTTCTACTTAAAAATTGGCCTTCCCGTATATAATTCTATTGTAAAAAGTAACACTGAAATGTAAATTGTCGATATAACTCGACGTTTCAGCTGTACGTATATCTTTTATCTATGACGTACATGCAAATATTTTTTTCAACGTAGTGATCGACGATCGTATTGCGAGTACGGAGTACGTGATATTGCATTTTTTTAGTAATCTATACTATAATAGATTGGTTGGTATTAACCCCCACCAAATTCTCGATTGGTGGCTCGCAACTTTCACGGCAGCCGATTACATATTAATTTGTCTTGTCCACTTAGGTCGGTCGTCGTCGGCACTCGGCGGCATTTGGATGTTTGGAGGGGATACGACTACCCGGTCGGTTGACGCCATTGACACTCGAAGGGCCTCATCCTACATAAGCGTCATAAGCGCAAACCTGACAGTAGCTGTCACACGTTCTTTAATGGCTTGTGTATAGACGATACCTACGTTTATACAACTACGTGATTAATTATTTCTGAAACCATTAGTATTAATACTGTTTATTATTACTGCACCATTGGTGCCACAGTGAATATTTGTTGTGCTCAGTGAACATTGTTTAATAATTTTTTTCTAAACTATAAAGTGTTAATAATGGATTTCTTAGCTCCTGCAACCGTAAACATTGGTGATATATGCGAGGAAACTATTGACAAGTTAACGATTGATGATGTGCCGCCAATGTTGGACACCACTACGCCGTCTTCCAGCCATACAACAACAGTGTTGGACAGTTTCACCGGTATTCGCTACAAAATACCTTTCACCAAGAACATACAATATCAATACAGATCATCGAAAACCACTCCGGAAGATGACCTGGAAGAGATAAAACATCAACGACAGCTGTACGTGCGTAAAAATTTAAATTCCGACCAAGCGGCCGTTTTCGATTGCGTCAAAGAAAATCCCAACAAAATCATAGTTGTACAAGGCGATCCGGGCACTGGAAAAACGTTCACCATGCTGACGTTAGCCAATCATATGTTCGATACGTCGATACCTCCAAATGTCGTTATATACAAACGCGATCTTGTGCACATGTATAGATTTTCGGCCAACGGTTACACTGTCGCACAGTTCATAATGCGCGTGTTCCGATTAAGTATGGTGGANTAAAGTTTTTTGTTTTAGGTTTTTTAGTTTTTTTTTTTGGTATAGTTATAAATTATACTTATTCGCCGAGACATTTGTTATCAATTAAAAAAAAAATAAGTGTTTAAAAGTGTACCTATTTCCGTACAAACTAAATTTCGACAGGGTAATCGTAAATCGACTTAGCATGCTACATTGTACGAAGTTCAACGTTGATGTGTAGTTGTTAGTTATATTACATAAGTACTATGTTTGTATTTTCTATTTTTTTTTAAATGTTATTTTCGACAACTTTTCCAGTGATGATGCGTCATGCAGCTGCGATAACATCGTAATTTTTTTCTACTTAAAAATTGGCCTTCCCGTATATAATTCTATTGTAAAAAGTAACACTGAAATGTAAATTGTCGATATAACTCGACGTTTCAGCTGTACGTATATCTTTTATCTATGACGTACATGCAAATATTTTTTTCAACGTAGTGATCGACGATCGTATTGCGAGTACGGAGTACGTGATATTGCATTTTTTTAGTAATCTATACTATAATAGATTGGTTGGTATTAACCCCCACCAAATTCTCGATTGGTGGCTCGCAACTTTCACGGCAGCCGATTACATATTAATTTGTCTTGTCCACTTAGGTCGGTCGTCGTCGGCACTCGGCGGCATTTGGATGTTTGGAGGGGATACGACTACCCGGTCGGTTGACGCCATTGACACTCGAAGGGCCTCATCCTACATAAGCGTCATAAGCGCAAACCTGACAGTAGCTGTCATAAGTTCTTTAATGGCTTGTGTATAGACGATACCTACGTTTATACAACTACGTGATTAATTATTTCTGAAACCATTAGTATTAATACTGTTTATTATTACTGCACCATTGGTGCCACAGTGAATATTTGTTGTGCTCAGTGAACATTGTTTAATAATTTTTTTCTAAACTATAAAGTGTTAATAATGGATTTCTTAGCTCCTGCAACCGTAAACATTGGTGATATATGCGAGGAAACTATTGACAAGTTAACGATTGATGATGTGCCGCCAATGTTGGACACCACTACGCCGTCTTCCAGCCATACAACAACAGTGTTGGACAGTTTCACCGGTATTCGCTACTAAATACCTTTCACCAAGAACATACAATATCAATACAGATCATCGAAAACCACTCCGGAAGATGACCTGGAAGAGATAAAACATCAACGACAGCTGTACGTGCGTAAAAATTTAAATTCCGACCAAGCGGCCGTTTTCGATTGCGTCAAAGAAAATCCCAACAAAATCATAGTTGTACAAGGCGATCCGGGCACTGGAAAAACGTTCACCATGCTGACGTTAGCCAATCATATGTTCGATACGTCGATACCTCCAAATGTCGTTATATACAAACGCGATCTTGTGCACATGTATAGATTTTCGGCCAACGGTTACACTGTCGCACAGTTCATAATGCGCGTGTTCCGATTAAGTATGGTGGATTATGAAAGGCTCGAACAAGAATTGAGCATGCCCATGAGTGTCGAACATTTCTTAAACGCTATAGTAAATTTAATACGATGTCTGATTGTAGACCCGGGCGAGGACGATTTCAGACATCCGTTGCTCATACTGGACGAGTACACTGTCATCTCAAAACCGTTTCTATTGATAATAATGATTACTTTGTATAGATACCGTATCGGAGCTGTGATCTGTGGGAACAAAAATCAAATAGAAAACATACATAATTCAACGCATGCAGGACAGTGTTCGGCGTACGATATCGTCTCGGCTTTTTCCACCATAACTTTCAATCTTTCACGGAACGATCGGTGTTCAGACACGTCTTACAACGAAAAAGTAAATTTTATTGGTACACTTTCTAACGACAACGTTCTCGACGCTTGGGGTTACGCTCTTGTGAGTGCGATGTTCTACCAAAATATAATAAAATCTCTAGAACTATCGGACACTATTATCGCGAAATATCCCAGTGATCTCACTGAACAACTGAATTTGTTGGTGACGGAGAAAATTGTACCAACGTCCTATTGGTATATTATCAAAAACAGTGTAAACTAATTGCACATGCGTAATTCAGAATATTGTTTACCATACCCAACGGTGCAGTATTACAAAGCCTTAACTGCTATTGCGAATGGCAATACTGGTGTGTCAGAAGAATATAAAAAATGGTATCCCGGAAAATACTTGACTTTTTTACCATTAATTATCGGAAACGCTTATTTCTTACATAAATTTAGTGAACGTACGTTGTGCACTCTAAAAACCCTTGAATTATCAACAGACGGTCAAATCCAATGCGTCATAGTAGAGATTTCTAAGACCAAAGAATTAAAAAGAATCCTAAGATGTATATGTACTGAGGCGGTGTTTGAAAAACATGCAATGTACTTGTTGAAGACCGGATTCGAGATTTGTGGTGATTTATTCAATTTTCCACTGTATCCGGCTTTCAGTATGTCGATATACATGAGCCAGGGGCGGACAATACCGTACAGAGTTTCTTTCATATTTACCAAGTCCACGTACCGGGATTTATACGTAGCCATTTCTCGAGTGACGTCCTCGGAGAACATCAACAGAGTAGCCATACCACAACCCATACAATATCTCGTGTCTACAGTGCTGAATTTTGATGTTACTGATTTGAAACCGTTGACTTTAGATAAAATAAAAGAAAAAATGATAAATGGTAACTATACGTTTTACGATGTACCTCCTCAAACTCAGGATGTTTTGCACACGTCTATACATTCGCTGACCCTAGACACGGTCAATGAACGTTTAGCGGCACGGGAACAATTAAAACATTTAGTACATACGAAAAAGATACCAACAACCATACTAAAACAAAAAATAAACAAAACCGATGATTCCACATTATCGTTTCTATTGAAAATTAAAAATACTGTAACAAGTTTAGCAACACTCAGCCCACTGGAAAGCTGTGTATGGATTCATGAATTTTTACGTGAACCCAACTTTCCGGAATCCATGCACAGCAGAGAAAATTCCATTTTCTCAAAACATCTTACATTCTTGAATACTGTATGTAATCTGGAGTCCGTGTCTAATACCTTTGAACGGGACGAAGACTTTGAAAGTTTTATGCAAAAAACATCAGAATAAATAAACCCGTTACATTTAAAAACAGAACAAGGCTTGCAAGAAGAATGGGTACAATTGAACAAAGACTTTAAAAACGAATACAGTGTTAAATGTGCACAAGACGTGTTCATATATCAATTGGCACGTCGAGATCGAAATACGAAAGACATCATATATACGTTGTTGAAAGAAAGGTTGAAGACCATAAACGATAACATGAAAAAACAAAAAACCGAGACACATATTATTGAGTTTACAAATCTAAAAAGGCAAAACGGTACCGGGGAACAGGAGGAAGAAACGGCAAATTCGTGTGGCAACGATAACAACGCTTCAGCGTGTGTAAAACGATCGAGTGTCGAAACCGCGTTGATCGAAAGTGCAGCGAAGCAACTGGATGTATAAAAAGTGAATCATGGCATTTAGCCAGCATAATATACAAAGAATTTTAATCATATTAACAATTATTTTACTAGTATTAAAATAAATAATAATAATTTAATTAATAGCAATAAATATATGGAAAGCAAACTAAGCATTTTGCAATTGATAAAATTAAAAACGTTAAAATACTTGTTTGCGCATTACTTATCAATAAATGTGGCAACATCGCAGTAAAACTAAAAATTGCTCATCCCACTTTTTTTAGACTTCGAACTCACAGATATACAGATTAAAATATATCATAATTACAGAATTATTCCTTTATGGTTAAAAATTAGTCTTCACTGTTCTGTTGCGTCATTATTTACCACTATTTATTTTATCTGTGACTTTGTTGATGTCCTAGTATTTAATATTTATTACAACTGCTTTATTTTTTGTTTGTTTTCTTTTTGTTCCTGCTAAAATACAGTTTTTGCTTAAACACGCTGCAAACACAGTTCACCCGGTTAGTCGATGTCAACAATAGAGTTTTCGATATCGAATTGATTGACTTTTTGTTTTCAGTTATATTATTGTTTTTGATTTATGTCAAAAATCTCCTATTTTTGTTAAATGTAAACAATTGTCTTATATGTACGACATTCATTTGTAATAATATTCACAGTAGTATAGACAAAGAAGTAAGACAAACATTGGAAACTATAAATACGGATGCTACAAATAACACCGATTATAATTATAACTTTTCAAAATAAAGTCGATTGTGGGTATTATACTAAACATTTAAAGGTTGCAATGTTTACAACCAATGTAAATCGCAACTCTAAAATGTGTCGCACAATATTTTTCATCATAATTTATCTTAAGTATACTTTATTTTGTAGTAAATTTATTTCACATATTATATTATATTTTTTATGCTATATCTTATTTTTATATTATATTTTATTTTTATATTATATTTTATTTTCATATTTTTTTTTTTTTTTTTATAATTACACATTTCTATTAAATTAAATTTATATTCCACTACGATTTGATTGTGTCTTATAATAAAAAAATGTATATAAGTTGATCTACACATTACTTCTAAGATAATGATTAATTTAAAAAACAGACATCAATTATGATTAACGATGTTATTAATTGTTGTGGCTGGAACGAAGCATAACCATAACATCGTTGAATTAATGTTCTTCGGTTAATCGAACTAATGATTTTATATCCGTTCGTACATTACGACGTGTACTGGATAAATGTCCGTGCTGTGGGTATTACTAAACAGCAACCAAATTTGGTGCGGTATTGACGTATTGTATACATTATGCTAGCAACCGTAGTACGATTTCCATGAACACCAACCAGTGTGGTAAAATATTACCAGTTTACAACGTGAATACTGCAGACGTACGAGTAAACAGCGTGCTTGGTGATAAATTAAATAGACGTATATCGATGTTCGAAACAAGAAACACCGACAGTTCATTTTTATGGAGTATACAGTCAAAACACTCAAAACGTCTATACATTTTAACAAATGAGAGGCTATACCAGATTCCATAAAATTGATTTTTTTTGCGGAGATGAATTTTTTCTCTTAACCAAGGTAGATATATATATATAAATGTATGTGTATATACCTTGCTCTTAACATCCCCAATAGTCAAAAGAACAGTTAATTATAATATGTAGTTTTTTGTAATATCTCCGTGATGCAGAGCAGTTCTGTGTAAAATGATAATAATGAAGATGAATTAAATGTAGATAAATTAGAGTTTATATAATATATGGATTTAATATACATTTCTTTATCTACAGTGTGTGTTTACTGTACTCAATACCGCCGAGTCTGTTTTTTATATTCTATTTTTTTCACCGTTTCGGAATAATAATGATAACAAAATGAAAATATTTCTCTTGTGAAAAAAGTTTTAGATTCTGAGCGGAGCTATGAAAGTATTGATTTTACAATGATGTGTGTAATTTTTAAAAATGTTTTTCTATTTGTGACTGTCATCACTTTATGGAACAGTAAAAATGCTTTAATTTTTTTCGACGGCATCTTTACGATTATATATGATTCTATATTATTGAAATTAAAAATGGTTTATCTTATTGTCTGTCTTGATGATTTTAACTGTTTTCAAAATATTATGGACTTCATTGGTGGCACAGGGGTAACCTACATTTGGCAGTAAAGAAGACTTGGCATCATGAATATTTTTTCTAATTAAATTTAAACCTGTAATTGTCAAAGTATCACAATAATTTGTAGCAAGTTCAATATGTATAAGTTTAGATGATCTCGTCACCTGCGGCTCGTCTGTGATTGATAATAATGATCATGTCAGGTTAGGTCAGGGTACAATATATTATATCGAATTATCGAAGACTCTAAAATCGTATAGTATTTTTTCGTTCTATTCACACTTTTAGTAATATTTGTAATATTATCATTTAATTTAGAACAATAACAAGCAATAGTTCAACAATTAGAAAACGTATGATATTTTAGATTCTGAGCGGATATACTGTATATTGCGAATATATTGATTTTACAATGATGTGGTTTTTTTTGTTTGTTATCACGGTTTCTTGCAGAAAAAATATTTCGATATTCTTAAATAGTAGCGTTTCTGATAGGAAAGTGAATCTAGTTGGTGCAATGACCGTAGATACATGACATTTTCACTGAATATGTATGTAAGTATTTTCTATACTCCATAATATTTTCAAAATATTTTGATATGTGTTGAACTATTTATAGGCAAATTAAATTTTCCATAATTATTTTTTTCTTCACTATGATGGTTACTTGAAAAAATTCTGTTTAATACAAAGAGTACAATTTCACTGTCAAATATTCTTTAATGATGTACCTATTAAGGTTTTGACATAATAGATCCATACAAAAATCTGAAATCGCACGTGTGTTACAATATGACAATATCGAAAAAAAACATTGGACACTGTAATGATTACATATTTTCTCGAGACAAAATACCAAAGGCATTCCAATGCGCTTAGTAACAAATATTTTTAGTAGGTACCGTGTAATCGCACTCGGACTCGAATGTCAAGGTCAGGACAACAATCGAAGATAACGTACAATCACAGCGTAATCGTAATTTTTTTTAGATGTGTTAAGTGCAGGTCAGGAAAAATCCGCAAAAATAAAATTAAATTCAAATCTAACGCATACTAAAAATTTTACATTGTTTTAAATTATGATGGGCTATACCGGTCGGAAAGGCAGCGGAATAAGCCGTGTATAGCTCCGGCCTAAGTTTACGGTTTGGTGAAAATATCAAAGTGTGTCGTTCGTTATCGCAACGTCCGCGGCGTCTCTATCGGCGTCCGCGAGATCGCGACCGAGAAACGGCGGGCGGACGGCCGGCGGGTCAGCGTTTGCCTGATCGTCGTCAAACTCATACTCATGTGACACATAATATTGTGTATACAGCATTGACGTCATGAATAATAATTTATATTACAATTTTCAACTATCAATATGATATATCAACTATAGGTGTTAAACAAAAAAAAAAATACACATGTTAGTTTCATTCAGTTGGCATGATGACGTGTCTTATGAGATCCACGGCATTCTCATCGTCCGTGAACCGGAAAAACTCCCTCTCTATTCTGTATTCCGTCAATCGATCGAAAACGCGTTGTTCCGCAGCCCGACAATCATTTGTCGGCCAAGTGCACACGTACCAGAACTTATCGTCACTATTGCGGACCGCGTTGAGTCGGGAAAGTCTTTGTTCGGGGTTCGCGGTAAAACCTATTTTGTACATATTGACCGCTTGATACCGCCCCGTCGTCGCCAGATACACATGTCCCCGCAAACTATCCGATGTTATTTCTGATAGGCTTTCGGCATCTCTGTGGTCCATAACATATTCATAAAACAGTTGTCCAACGAGTGACGGTCGCACATCAGCACCTAATAACCATCGCTTGAACTGTACGGCTTCTGGTTTTGTACTACGCATGACCCAGGTGTACAATCCAAGTCCCGATATGAAAACATTGCTTGGTTGCAAATTATTGGGAACGGGGACGTCGTCATTCGCTCGAATTAAACTACTCCACGAGCAACGGTATTCGGGGTCTACATTACGAGTAACAGCGCTTCCAGTGCTTTTATATCCAAGAAAGTTGGCGAATTCACGTCCTCTGAACCAATTCTCTTCAGAACCGTCAGGTTTGCGTACAACAAAAATATAGCAGTCAAACGAAACGTCATCATTCAACACGAGACGTCTCTGAATAAGAGACATGACGATAAAATAATTTTAATACTTGTAACTTATTTATTCAAAAAATAATGTAAACGTATGCGTAGGTTTGGGAGGGAATGTCTTCAGCTGAAATGCGCAAGTCTGCCCGGATGGGTCTTGCTACAGATCAGATGAAAGACTGGTACCTGTGGTCGGTCGGGCGGCCTTTTATATGCTGTTTATCGGCGATGTCTTTCGGCGGTCCCGTGTTCTGTGACTGACTCCCAAAAAATATATGTTTCCATCACAGAACACGTCATCGGTAAAACCCACAAGTCACAGGTAAACCCGTGCTTGTGTTCTGTGACTGACCGTCGCGTCGCTGGCAGTCACAAAACACAAGCACGGGTTTACCTGTGACTTGTGGGTTTTACCGATGACGTGTTCTGTGATGGAAACATATATTTTTTGGGAGTCAGTCACAGAACACGGGACCGCCGAAAGACATCGCCGATAAACAGCATATAAAAGGCCGCCCGACCGAAAACCAGAGTTCAGTCTTTCATCTGATCTGTAGCAAGACCCATCCGGGCAGACTTGCGCATTTCAGCTGAAGACATTCCCTCTCAAACCTATCTGTTAGTATTTGTATCGGTCAATAATGCAATAGTCAGAGTATTCCAGCATTGTATACTGATCGATACATCTGTCGCAGTTTACGGGGCAATAGTTGGAGTATTCTGACATAGTGACATTGCACCAACTGTCATACTGTTCTCTAGGTTTTATTTCCCCGTCGAGTGGTACTTTTGTCTATCGTGTCATTGTGATTATTTAGTAAAATAAAATGTCTTATTTTTTCGTTATTAAAACACACACAGATCGTCAGTACGACAAAAAACCTTTTTTTTTTCTTTTAAAAATATTAATAAAATAATATCTGTTATGCTACAATTTCAATGTTGAAAAAAATCATTCATCGAAAAACGATAGTTACTTGAAAAAAATCGACATCGTACAGAGACTACGATTACAATGTCGTAAAAACGATTTGGATGCTAACCTGCACATAATCGTGGGCCGACTGGGCCGAATGTGTATTTTTTTCACCCCAACATGAAGGTCATAATACGTATGTGTGCGTGTGCGGTTATCACATGATAGAGTTTCTCAAACAGAAAACCGCATGTCATTCAACGACAGGTTGCAGCCACCGAACGTGATCGGATCCGGAGCGGTGCGGACGTGTTGCCGGGTCATGATCGTGGCACGCGAGACGGGCAGCTCCAACGGCGCGCGAGCGTTCCTAGAACGCGCACGCGACGAAGTTGCGATACACCCGTAACGCGGAACTCTCGGGCAAAGAGAGTCACTGGAACCTTGCCATCTGCGCACTAGACCCAATGTACGTACCGTTACCGTCACTTCTGCGGAACGTAATCCTCGCTCCGCGGATGTAGTGTACTAGTGTACACCACGCAGCACACGACGGTTAGTAGCCGTGTACGCATACAGGAGCGCGAATTTTTACGAATATGCGTTCTGTTGTTGGGATTTAAAACTATGTCAAATCCACACACACACACCATACAATAATACTTACAATGTCTGAGTGAAAAAATAATAATATATGCACATAGGCAAGTAAAGAGCAAAGAAACAACGCGAGCAGTGAGCACGCACACATGAACACGACAAGCGCACGGCAACGACTGAAGTCTGAACACTCTGAAGTTAACGTGGCGCACTGGCGCTTGACCAGCGTTATAAAGGCGTGTCCGTCATGGCATAGTTCCACAGTGCCACTATCGAAACTAATCATCTAGTAAAAATATTAAATTAATTTTGGTACCTACACGTATGCAATATGAGTGAACAATTAGCGTTTTTCATTCGAATATTTTTGTTAACGCTGTAATCGTGCTGCTAGTACAATATCCGATTTTTAAAATTAATTATCATGTTGTAACGCTATATTTTGTCCCGAGAAAATATTTAATCGTTGTACTGTCGATTTACAATACATTTTTATTATCTTTTATAAATTGCACCTACGTCGCCTTTTATGGAGATTGTTTACACAGTTATTTTCTTCAATGTTAACTAAATAAAATTCCATTTTATAATATTACAAATACCTATGACGACAATTAAGATCATTTGTTAAGTTAAATACTTAGTCAGAATATTGTTAACTACTTGGCATATTTAAATAAATACAAATAAGTAACCACTTTTGTATTTTTCGTAATTAATAATGTATAAGCAATATGTAAATATGTTGACTAAGAATTAAACTCTGCCAACTGCAATTGATCTTATTTGTCCTGGTAGGTATTATTGTAAAATGACACTTTACTTAGTTTTCATATTACATCACGTATTTTAAAGATTTAATCATTACTATATTACATTTTTTTAACTCATCTTTTTTTTGCACTGATTTTTAACGAAGTGTATTTGCTGTGATATCAACTATTTTTTTGATAATAAAAAGTAGGGATTTTATTTGAATCTATATAATAATGATTAATAGTAATAATTATTGCTATCGCGAAATGGCAAATGACAAAATATGTAGTCACTATGCACACGTGGCTTTAACTTTAAACACAGAACACAGTACACGATACGCACGAGGTTTCAAAAGTTTTCAACATAAATCACAAGTCAACCGCAGTCGATAGAAAGTCACGAAATGGTTGATCTCCGGCATCCGACTAGGATCATCCAAGAGACCGCACCGTCACAACCACCATGTAATCGTCGTACTTCGTCGTCGTACGTCGTCGCAATGAGAGTAGTGGGGGATGATAAGCGACGGATCGCGGGACATATTATATTTTACGATATTTTCGTTGCATATTTAAAATCAGTAATAGAACATTTTTGATTATAAGCCATCAAACCAATCTGCTTGGGAGTTCCTCTGTTTCCAACTGCACAATATTTCTGATCGATTGATACCTTATACTACTTTATATGTAATATGTTCAATTGTTTGCTTTGTAGAGCGGCCGATGGATTAACAAAAATTAGCACGGTAGTCCAATGGTAGAATTCTAGCTGTTCCCTGTTGGCTGTAACAATACGTTGTGGCTACTACACTTTTTTTTATTTTTACTTAGCTTCACGCCACTACAATCGTCAGTCAAGCTGGATCTGTACTTCATGTGTGTATTTTTTTTGGAAAAAATAAAATAAACAATGTTTATTTTGTGTAGTAATTAATTTAATTTTTTTTACCAAATATTCAGTGTAATGAAATATTTCTGTGTTCTTTCATATTTCTATTAAGGATACGTCAAACTTTAATGGTATACATCCAAATCTTTTTTTCGACATTGTAATCATAGTCTGTGTACGATGTCGACTTTTTTCAAGTAACTATGTATCGTTTTCTAACGAATATTTTTTTCAACGTTGTAATTGCAGCATAACAGAAATAATTTTATTAATAATTTTAAAAGAAAAAAAAACAATCGTACTCGAGATTTGTGTATATTTTAATAATGACAAAACAAGAAATTATATTTTACTAAATAATCACAATGACATTTTTAACAAAAGTACCACTCGACGGGGCACTATCTAATACATTTTCTTTAGGTAGTGTAAAATGTTTTGAGCGCAATTGGTCTATCGACCCTAAAATATTTAGAGCGCAATTGATATATAAAATGGTATTTTTAGGCGTAATTGGTAAACTGCCTCCAGAATACTCCGACTATTGCCCCATGAACTGCGACCGATGTATTGATCAGTATACAATGCCGGAATACTCTGATTATTGCACTATTGACTGATAAAAATACTGACAGATAGGTTCGAGAGGCCGGGAATGTCTTCAGCTGAAATGCGCAAGTCTGCCCGGATGGGCCTTGCTACAGATCAGATGAAAGACTGAATTCTGGTTTTCGGTCGGGAGGCCTTTTATATGTTGTTTATAGGCGATTTCTTTCGACCTTTCGGCAGTCTCGTGTTCTGTGACTGACAGCGCATACTCCGGCGGAAAGAAATAAACAGCATATAAAAGGGCACCCAACCGAGATGCACTGTATACCTTGTACTTTTATATTAAGCTGCAGTGGATCTCGACCTACTAACAACTGGGTCACTGTATTAGTAGATAAGTGTTAAATTTGAATTTAATGACAGCTCAAAACATTATCAACAATTTTGTAAATACTATGGTGAACACTGAACTTATAGATAATTATAATATAAGCATTCAGCTAGTGAAAATTGCATGTTTACCTACGGTCATTGGTTTCAGTGTGTTATACCAACACCAAAATCGATTTTTTGGAAAACCGGGTTTGCGTAAAATTTCCTGCTTTTAGAACATTTATTGCTCTGCTCAGAATTTAAAACATTGTTTATTTTATTTCTTCCGAAAAAAAAAATTCATAGTACAGATAAGAATAGAGATAATGACGTAAAATGTTAAAGTTCAATGGTATAGCCGTGGGCGATACTATCTGATACGACAAAGTACATTTGATAAAAAATAATATAAATCGATTAAATATTTAAAATCATTTGTTTTGATAGGGTGCTCATTGCTCAGAACATAATATGACGGTTATGATAACTGATTTTTTTTTCAATATGAAATAGTGTTGAAACACGTAAAGTACTGATAAGTGGTTTTTCCGACAGTGTAATCGTGCCTCGGTGAGAATTACAATATTTTTTCGAGACACAAATACACAATGTCGTGAAAACGCGTATAGTACCAATACCAAATAGTATTCTCGACATTCGTAATCACGCCAAGATTACACATCTTCTCGAGACAAAATTGAGTGTTTTGTTTTTCTTTCGGAGATGTGAACAAAAGGCATTTTCTTTTTTTGACTTTTTATTGTCTCGGTGAATGTGATCTAGTTAAATTTAAATACTAATTCAACATATCTTCTTTTGTAAGATATTTCAGTTAAACTAATCGTCTAATCCTATACTGTCAATTAAAAAGAAATTTTCTCTAAATTTTATATGCCACATATCAGCTAATTCTATAAGTTTATTTTTAAAGTTTTTGAGAAGGTTATTGAATCTCAGCTTTAATTAAAATAATTTTAATTTTATGTACCCATCAAGTTTTAAGTAAAACTAAATAAATTATACCTATATGAATGTTGGCGAATCGCATAATTTAAGATTCGTGGTGATTAGCACATATTTAAAATAATGAAATATTATAGTGTGGCGATTTGAGTTCAAGTAGTGTAAACAATAATTGAACAAGATTAAAAAACTCTTCATTTTTAACCCTAAGGCGTCTAGAACAATATAATATACAATAAACCCTTGCGTGTAAGTGTGTAATAACCAATGTGGTTAACAAAACGATACTAAGACAAACTAATATAAATATAATAGAACTGTATTATAATACAATATAACGGCTTAATATTTTATAGACCTGAAAATAGGATAACGCTTTAAACAAATGGACACTAGCCTAGCAGGCTTGCAAAAACAATCATAACCTTAATTAAAAATATTAAATAAATACCTAAGAGTTATAATAATGAGAGGAGAATAGGTACTAAAATATAAATACGCAAATACATTTTAAATATTAAACAATGTATTAACGAAGATACTTTCCTTCTCGCAGTAACCTCCACCTAAATAGGTGTAAAAACTAAGAATTTCACAAGGAGGGCTAGGAGAGCTAGGTACGAGGGACGAGGAAGAAGAGGAAGTCATTGGGTGCATGTGAATTCCGCCATCATAAAAAATGTACAATTAATATACACAATTTTATTTTTATTTAGACAACTATATTTGATCTTTCTTTCTTCGTACAAAAAATGTTTGGTTAAAATGATAAAAAATGTTTTCAGCAAAAAAACAGCATAACCGATAACGCTTACCATCGGTACTGCTGAAAGCATTCCTCGTTCCCCGTTGTACGCTGGGCTGGACTGGTGGTCCGACGTGTATTATCTTCATGGTAGATGTACCCATCTCTAATGAATATTTATTGGTGATCATAGGCGTGCGCACGGGGGGGGCCGGGTAGGCCGCGGCCCCACCTGCGGCCTCCGGCCTTTTCTTTAATAAATGCATAGATATCTATATTATACTAGACAGCGAACATTTTTACATTTTACATTTTACATTTTATAATATTTTTGTTGTAATCGACAATATTTAATTATACCAGTATTCATTAGTACAAGAATATTTGGAAAATTTTTAAGGGCCCCCCCTGCGGTCAAAGTCTGCGCACGCCTATGTTGGTGATAAATATATATAATACAAACAAATTTTGAACTTTATACTTAGCATAAATAAATTGAAAACAGTACTTTCAAACTATGATATAGGTATATCACTTTAGTTACCTGCGACCTTTTGGTAGGTTAGGTTAGTTATTGAGGTATTGATTAGAATAAAGTATATCTACTAAAATTCGTTTTTGTTAATTATTAATCTCCGATAATATAATAACTTGTAATCCATTCAATGGAAAAGTTAGAACCATGTAAAATTTATTGCTACAAAATAATTTGGACATTTTCAATTTAATGAATTTTGTCAGAATTTGAACTTTAAATGCCAAAAAAAAAAAATCGTGCCTGTGTATTTTTAATATTATTCAACTGCTGTTGAAGCATTATATCAGGAACCTTGTATTACATTTTCAAGTTTTTTTACCCAACAAAAAATTTTGACATTTTCAGAAAAAAGAAACTAAAAAAATTGAAAACTGAAAATGTCAGTAAACAGCTCAAAACAAGTCGAAATATTTTAAACATTTTATCAAGTATATGAAATGATAAAATAAACATTTGGTGTCAATTTCAATTTTCAAGTATCAACAATTATTCGTTTTTTTAAATTACAATATAATAGGCATAATGTACAT
Organism: Myzus persicae; assembly: GCF_001856785.1. Taxonomy (NCBI): domain Eukaryota; kingdom Metazoa; phylum Arthropoda; class Insecta; order Hemiptera; family Aphididae; genus Myzus; species Myzus persicae. The sequence continues at coordinate 136,378 of NW_019104094.1, read as the reverse complement.
TGTGCATATGCAATCATTGTAAATCAGTAACTAGTTAAAAAGTAAAAAAATACAATTGACAATGTATGAACTTTATTTGAAAATAACTTAATAGAATAAATCTTATATAATAAATGAATGATTAAACAACATTTATTATTATTACTAGTTACTAGTATCACAGAAATGCACTACAACCTATGTATATTTGACATAAATTATTGACAGAAATGGTTTCTTCGATAAGTTTATGAGTTTGTCGAGCAACTAAAAGTGGCAAGGAAGAATTTTTTTGATTAACTCTAAAGACGCATTTCAATATTATTCAAATCTTCTTCAGCTTAAAGTTATTGTTATTCAAATTTATTTAGTACCTTAAAGTAATATTTTTTTAAATATACATTATACATGAATTATTCAATTATTATTACTTGTTACTAGGATCAAGCGGTTTTGGTTAAAAAAATATTTAAAATAAATATGATGCACAAGAGAAGGCCCCTTAAAAAAAACCGATAGTTTTTACATAGGCGTACGCTTAGTAGCCTATCTGTAGCGCATCACAATCGTTATAGGTATTGTCTTTGACATGCATTGAAAATAAATTACACTCATTGAAATTATGAAGCATTTGCATAGATGTTTATTAATAAATTCGTACGTTTGGAAATAGAATCAACTCAGAGTTAAAAATCTATTTTCTATTATTTTTTCTTAATTGAATATTACTGAAATTGTTTTTATCAGTTTTGCACTTAAATTTTTAAAAAAATAATCTTTATTTAGGAAAAATGTTGAAAAATGCAAAATAAAAGTTTCACCCTTGAAGTATCTGAAATTAATTATGTATTTAGGAGTTTGAATGGTCCTAGAGCTGCACTCAAAAAATAAAACACTGTATTGAAATCCCACCCAAATGCCCTAATGATAACAGATTACCGCCATATTAAGTATTTGAATTTGTAGTATTCAAAGACATTGCAGAAACATTACATTTTTTTTTTTGTCAATTTGAACATTTTAATAGTTATTTTTTATTTAATTTGTTTAACGAAGTATTAGTAGTATTACCTATTAATCGTCATTTATGATTTAAACATGATACTTACAGAATATTTAAAAAATAATAAATAATACACTGATCCGTTACTCACCGATGGTGCTGTTATCAATGTGGTGACGAACGAGGGCGAATTATGCCGATGGGCGATGGCCAATGGTCGTTCACTATTCGTTAATTTCCGTTCGTTGCCCTGCCATTCCGACGTTCGGTCACAGTTGCATATTAATTTTTTTATTTGTTCCCGAAAAGTTTTGTTGACTTTAATTTCAACCGCATTTCTTTGAAAATTCTATAAAGAACTCAAAATGACTTCCACAAATTTCAATGTTGGCATCGGTGACATCAGAAGAAACACCAGCAAGTAAGTTTGCGCTAAATCACGTTGTTTTGTCCTTACGCGTTTACGTATGATATTAATACCCCATACTCGTGAAAAACATGAGCTGTATTAATATTTTGACGTTATTAGTTTATAAATGTATATTTTTAATTTACTTTGATACGAAATAAAGTAAATTTACTTAGTCCTCGGTCATTACTCATTATGTTTGTCTATAGGCTTAGTTAAGGCGGTGTTTTCCCGCTAAAAAGTAGAACAAAGGATTTGTTCCATCTTCCATATTAATTACATGTGCACAACTATATTTTTACGATCGATATCTAGAATAGTATCACTTTAATTATAATTTCATAACAACCAACCAAATTTAAGTAGAATTTGTTATTTTTACTTGACATATACCTATATACTACTTAGATGTTTGTTTAGTTTGATTGACAAATTTTTTTTTATTTATTATAATTAAAATGTTTCAACATTTTGTATGTTATTACAAGTTTTTTATTTTAATTAATACAATTTAGAATTTACAAATTTTTTAGTTTACACATAATATTATTATATGATGTGTGTTAACTGTACAAAATTTGACTATCAATCGAGATAATATTTATTATTTTAAGGGTTGATGATGTATAGGTATGTTGAACATTTTATATTTTAAGACTATCTGTTTCATTTGATTTCAAATTGTTTTTGCTGCCTTAGGTTGGTTAGGTTAAGTTGTAGGTACTATTGTACTTGTAATCAGTAATTATTTTAATTTAAGTACTACAAATTTGATAATGATAATGTACCGGATGCAGCAGAAGTGCATGACAGATAAAATACACATAAAATATTTAAAAAAAAATTACCAATCATTGATTGATTATTGACCCTTGTTATTCTGTTTGTTTATTTAATTTGTTTCAACATATTGTTAAAGCTACTATATTATTCTTGAGTTGTGCTCACACATACACGTTGAATGGGACTTAACGTCTTTACTGTATGTTTTTTGTCGTGTCATATAGGTACTATAATATGATATCTATAATTTATTTTTATTATTATTTATTCATATAATTTGACAATTGGCTTATTATGATATATTTATACTTAATTAATATTTGGAAATTTTAAAGTTAAATGCATTTGTCTAGATTCACAACCTACCTAATTGTGTAGGAATAAAATTAAAAAAAAATCCTATGCTTTGTAGACTATGACTAATTTTTTCAAATGTATCGAGTATCTAAATATTTAAAATGTAGGTAATTATCGAGTTTCTAGTATCACGATACTGATTTTTGAGTATCTTGCCCATCCCTGTATATATTAAATCATAGATATTAATTTGTTGAAGCTAATAAAAATATATACAAGTTATTATAATAATGATAGCTTGAATTTTATGTTTTAATTTGTATGGCAAGTGGTTACTATGGTTACCTGGCATTACTGTGCATTTTAAACAAAGGAATGTAATAGTGGGTCTGTAACTGTGAATAGGTTAATATTGCCACGTCTATTCTCTTTTCTGAGTATAGACTTAACAATTCTGTTAACACAAGTGATAAAATAATCACTACTTATTTGATAATTGGTCTATTAAACATAAAAAATATTAATTTAGTAAAGTTTGGGTATTATTTAAAAAGAAATTTAATATTTTAAAATTCATTTACTCTAATTTTTAAACAAAAGGAGCTAAACGTGATCTGCTGATCTTAAATTTGTAAGACGGAGACAATAAAAGCTTGTTTAGAGTGCTCCTAAGGAAAAATGTATAAATATTAGTTACTACTTTTTATTATAAACCTATACACAATAAGGGCTATCTTGAAGTATGCGCTATACCGGCAGCATTGCGATTTGCAGTATGCGCTCTAATGTTTTATTGCGCTCCACCGTGTTACTCTACAACTATATTAAGATTTTAGACAATTTATTCTTGTAATAGGTCATAAGTGGGATTATGTAAAATGATGAACAAAAATTGTTATAAGAACCCATGGTCCGAAAGTGCATTATACCCTGACCAACCATCAGAATGTATTGTAGACCCAGCAATAACCTCTCTTTGTATAATTTCGTGCTAAGTTGTTTTGTCTCATTTTTGAACAACAAAATACCTTCCTTTGTTGTTGTTATACAACCCAAATACCCATGGTTCATCAAGGCGTCTTCTATAGTTCCTTGCTCCGTTTTCTAGAGGATTAACCTTTTCCGAGTCTGAGTCATTGTCAACATTTATCGTAATCGTGAAGGTTATATAATAAATTGTAAAGATGGATTGCGTGTAGTATAGAGCGCATATGACTAATGTCTCGTAATCGCAGGTAGAGCGTATACGACAACATAGCCCACAATAGTTTCATATATTAATAAAAAAACCCAAACTTTACTTTTAATAATTTACTGCTATAAAAATAATTTAATTGAGATTTTTGAGATGAGTACTATAGTATGTTGTAACTTGTAATTAAATATTAGACCCAAAAATGTTAAATAGATACTTCATACTTATAATATTTATGTGTTATTTATATAATTAGGTAATATTGCCAATATTGGTAATATTATATTATAATATATATTATGATCAAACTTTATAAACACAATTTTAGTTTTTTATTGGTATGCAGTTTACTTGTGGGTAGCATTATTTTATGTATTATAAGTTAAACCTAATTTATTAATTTATTCTTATTAAAATTATTTTTTAAATATGATAGTTGTAATATTTTAGTGGCTTTAATGAGAGTAATTTAATTTGACGTATAAACATTTTTGTTTAAATTTTAATATTCATTTGTCAATGCTCAAAACAAAAAGTGGAAATTGATAATCAAAATAATTAAAAAGTATATGATAATTGATAATTTAATATTATTCTTCAACTAATTGAAAATTGTTGTGTTTTTGATGAGTCAAGTCAGTTGGGGATTAAAATATTTTTGGTGTAAACTAAACTCTAAGCTAACTAAGCTAACCTAACTCTACACTAGGTAAATATATAAATTTAGATATATCTAGTATACATTCACATATGGTATAGAATTGATTTTATTTACTAGTATTTTTTGATTACTTTGATTGTATTTAATGCAATTAATATATGTACAACTACTACAAAAAATAGATATAAAATACTATTTTTAATCAGTTCTATATTTTTATCTAAATTTAATTATTTTTAAGATTTTTATATACCTACCATTATTTTAAAAAAAGGAACTTAAAACATTTTTTTTTTTTAAATATTCTTTAATGTTAAAATCGAGATCAAAATAACTTCAACTTTCAAGCAACTTAAAAAATGTACATACATAAAAAAACTAGTATTGTACAACTGCTATGTATTCAAAATTTAAATAGTTACTAATACTACTGTACATACTAGAGACATCCGTAAAAGCCATTTTATATTATTTTCAATTTAAAATAAAATGTTTTCTATAGGCAACGCCCTTCCTGAATATCTGTTGTACCTAATCACTAACCCTTAAGTGCTTATTGTTTAGAATACCATATTAACAAATACTAATTGAAGATTATGAGGAGTGGTATAGACGATAAATTTAATAAGCGTTTGTTTTTATTAGAAATACAATTGTAACACAATATGTTTCATGAAAGTCTATTAAAATGAAATGAAACCTTTAACTTTAATAGTCTACTGCTTAATTTAATACTTGAATCGTCATAATGGTTAAATTTCTTCAATATGATTGTTGAAAAAAAATATAGACTAACACATTATTATTTATTATCATCGATGATCTGTAGGAATCTGAAGTTATTGCATGCATTTCCATGTTTTATTTTGCTATTAGATTTATTGCTAAGTAAGCTTGAAAGTAATTTCATGATACTACGAAAAAAATATTAAATGTTCATGTGCATATTTTTGCATATTTAGTGATTTTCTAATTTTTAGGCCATAATATTCTGGTGCTATGCATATATTTTTTTTGTGAGTTTCCACTATACCTATAGATGAAAAATTGTATTGTGTTTTTCAATTGTTTAGTACAAATTATAAAATTTTTAAAATATTTGAATTTGTGTTAATTGTCATTAAAAAAAGGTGCATAGTTGTTCTATTTTAAACGCTTAAGTGAATGCATTTTAGTACTTCTTAAGTTCCGAGCCCTAAATTAATTTGCATAAATGAGTCTAAATAAAATATTGTTTATCATTACAAAAACGTTTATTGCAAATTATTATTTTTTTTTATGAAAAATGTTAATAAATAGGTACTTATATAATAAGTCATAACATAATTGATAAAATTCGCAAACTTTAATAATTTTTAAAATCTTAAGTACTCGACATTTTCAAGAAGAAAATTCGAATGTCTTATCTGTACGTTTCCGCCTGGTATACCGCACGTCATGTAACTTCTCGAATGCTCGATATTGTTCCATATTGCTCTTAATTCCTTCTATTATTTTTGTTGTGCATAAATAAGTATTTTCAGTGTTTATTTATAAAACGATTTCATGTATAAAAGAAAATAAGGAATGTATTAGTTTTTTAAGTTCCTTAACTCGCATTTTATCTTCTAATAAATTTCTTGTCTAACACTTGCCGGCCATCGATTGAACCATAAAAAATTAATTCTCAATTGTATTTTTTATTTTATTATGTATAAAAAATGGTTTGAATATTTTACAGTACCTAAATTTATAATTATATTTTTTTGTTTAATATAAGTACATAAATAATTAATAATGGTATATTTTCTATTTGTATTATAGGCTGTAGTTTACACATTTGTAATATATTTATAGTCTGAACAGTCAGAACATTTTTTTGTACGTCAGTTTTCATTTTTATCGCAGATAACACTAAGTTCACTGCAATCGGGTTAATGTCCTTAATACTGGTATCGTAAACCAAAAATGACCATTCACAGATTCAATGTAATAATATTTTTTGTTCTTTGTATAACGAAAACCGTTACCAGTCACTAGTCAGAGTAGGTAGTAATACATCTAAGGCACATTGTGTACCATTAAAAAGAGATAATGAAAATGCACTCATCATCATGGGAAACATTATGAACCATGGATAATGGTTTGTTGTCCAGGCAAAAGGGTTTCGTAATGATCATGCTGGAGCTGGACTAGTATGCCCAGTGGTTTTCCATTGGGCGTATATAGTAATTTTTAAAAAGAAAATAACTTTCGAAACTCAAGAGTTCAATGTTTACAGTAGTTTTTTTTATTCCATTTGCTACTTCAACCTTTAAAGTACTTGATAACAATACAAATGATTTCATATTAAAATTGAGTGTGCTTAGAAATGTTCGTAGTGATTATATTATGGTTGTTAATGTTTAACTTTTGAAGTGTAAAAAAACGAAATGTTGGTTATTTAATAATGGTAATCTTAAAGTTAATTTTGTACGATTGTAGCTTTAAAGTTGGTTCTTAAACTTCAAACTTTCATGACTGTTGATTATATCTTCTTCTTACATTATTTTAGTAATATCATATAAAAATAAATAAAATGACATCATATTATGATAGTCAATACATATTAAACATTTCAAGAAATGCATTATTTGTACATTTCAAATCTTTATTTCTCCCCACCCTGTTTGGAGGCCGATGGCATTATATTATAATGTGTGCACTGGGTGTTGAGGACAAAAGAGTAAATATGATGACCGTTCCGGTTTGAATTTGATTGTTCCGCTGCGGTTTTGTGTTATATAAAAGTGTTCTGTTAAAACGAACAGAAGACGCATCTAACGAAAAATTTTAGGCAAAATTAAAACAATCAACAGAATCATCGAACTGTGATGTTAATCACGGCGATTATAAATATGAGATTAAGGTGCATAAATGAGTTTATAGAGATGTAGCTAATTATAAATAAAAAGTAGACCATTCTCGAAGATTGGATCGTGAAGCACGTATTCATTAGAACTTAGAAAGTCAAAGGATTTTAAACTGTTGGCACGCAAAAAGATAAGATTACAGTTGTCAAACGCTTAACCATTATATTGGATTTCGAAGATCAGCACGAATTAATACAGATACTTATTTAATTGGATTTACATTTTAAATTGCTGTTGTGAACTTGTAATTGTAGAGCAATTTTACATAAATGGCATTTTGAAATAGTTGAATAATTTACTTTAGACAATGTCAAAAGAGTTAGTTTCCTTTTTCAGTTACTTTTGATCTTGAAGTAGTATTTTACTGTAATTTAATAATATACCGTTAACTGCAATACATGTAGAAAATAGCCTATCAACAAGAAAGAACAATGGCCGCAGTCAAGGCTATAAAACAAAACATCTTAAAAAGTATCGAATCGTCTTTAAGAAATCCGGATATAACCTACATAATATTATTATTAATAATAAGCGCACGATCTTTCATAATCTTGGTATTAACTGTTCATGCACTAGTAATTATTTTCGTTTCTTAAAAAACTTTTAATCATATATATTATATTGTTTTAACAACATATTATTTAACAATAACAATTAAAACTTAAATAAATATGTTTAATAAGTTAATCTCAGTTAACCACGCATAATAAACCAACTGGTAGTAGCAGGTGACTTGTTTCAAATAGTCGACAGACCGTATCTTGTTTATGGAGGGCTTGTCATCCATCGATAATTTGTAATTTTTAGATAGGTTGTAAAATGTATAGATCCGGTACCCATGTATGCAGTGTAAAGTATTTGACCACAAACCTTGAATTCATGTTGTCTTCAAAAAAACTATTACATTTATGTTTTGAGTTACATAAACAAATAATTATTACAAGTTTTAAAAATAGAAATCTAATCAATCAGTTGTATACTATTATAATCTTATTCTTGCTTATTTGTTCGCATTTGTATTTATCATTAGATTACTGAAATGCGTTTATGTATTATAATGTGTATTTAAAAAATTTCAGAAGTCAAACAATAAATTTTAAAAAATGACTTATAAAGAAGGATAAACAATTATGAGAGTGTAAGATGAATTGATTTGGTTCACATTTTTAAAATAATTTATGTTTGCCTTTTGGTGAAATCGTAATTGTAACCATTTTTCATGTTAATTTTAAATCAACATTTTAAATATAATAGTTTTTTTGAAGATATATGTTTAAAAATACCCATCCTCCTATAGATAATAGATTTATGGATAGGCCATGTATTAACACTGTGCGGGGTTGTGTTCTTTTTGTGGGAGAGAGAAAACATCTTTAAGAATATTCTCTCTCTTACATGCGGTACTATTTTAGGTTATGTTCAAACTTCAAATAAAATCGTCCATGTATATAAATATTTTAAAATTGAATAGAATCATAATTATTAATAACCTTAGAGTTTTTAATTTAATTCAAATACTGTAAGGTTTGCGCGTGATTAATATTTACCCCATATAACCTCAAATTCATAGTACTACAGGAATGCTTGATAAACTCCAATAGTCTATCTATCTCTTTATTATCTATGCATCCTCCAGTGTATTTAATGTTTTTGTAGCTTAAATTTAAATAGTAAAAACCCATGTATTATTATTTTATTTAAGGTGGAACTATTTTAAATTGTTTATTACAGATTTAACAGACAGATTAATATGAATTTAAGACATTAAATGTAAACAGTAGATTAATGTACCATATAATATTTTCATATTTAATCGTCTTGCTGATAATGTCAGATAATTATAAACACTACTTCCAAGTATTTAAATCAGTATTTTGTTTTTGTATGACATACTATATCTTTATTTATAATTAAATTTATAAAAACTTCAAAAACATTTATCCAAAAATGTTCCATTGTTATATATATGTTCTACGTGTTGTATACGTTGTAAATATATCAATTTAATTTGTGCTCAATGAATTGGTGGTGTCTAAGTTGCGAAACAAACCTTAAAACTGTTATGAGTGTAGGTACAATGAAATGGTCAAAAGTGCTTAAATTACGTGAAACTGTTTTCTGATTCTTCGCAGACATTTCCGTCTCATATTGCTATTTTGACAGTTGTACTGATTCTTTTGGTGAATACTAAAACAGTGTAAATCCGGTGTGGCGTCTGTAGTGTATATTGTATACGTAGCCTTTCAATAAAGAAAATGAGGAGTGGGATTGTGTTAGGAAGTGTTGGATCCGTCTTTTTTGGTCGGTGGGTCCGCGTCCGCCATAGAAGTGTATCGTTGCATGCAGTCAGTCGGCGATTTACCCGTAACCACGATACCGCAGCACACTAGGAAAACAAGAGTGCCCTACACCAGCGCAGTCGTGCTTTGTCAGTATTCCTCGTTAGACGTGTCCCTTGTGTTCTGTTCAAGTCTCTTATTAACTGGACCATGGCTACTTATGCTTCCTATAGACACATTGAATTGGACAATATAGGATGTGGAAAAAAAAAGTAATTATATGATTAAAAATAAATGTAATATTTTAATCTATTTATTAAAACTAATTAATTTGTCAACTACTCGAACAATAAGTATTTAGTTTTTCCCTTTTTTATTTTTATAAATTCTTTTTAAGCAATTTTTTATTATTAAATTATTTTATGACATTATTATGTAATTATTTAATTTAACATATTTCTATATTTTCAAAATTTAAAGTTATATAAATAAAAAATGTTATTAATATTATTTATATTTACAAAACATTTTATGAATATTAATCTTTCAAACGCATAGGGTTCATTGTTTTGAGTTATAGACATAGAAAATTAATTTTTCTTATTTATGGTAACATGTCAACATAGTACTTTTTACCGTATAATTTACCATCGATCATTAGTATTAATTATTTATTAATGTTATGTTTTAGTAAAAAATAATGTACATAAAATATATTAAATTTATAAATACTACATACAAGTACATATTATAAAACAAATTATAAATTGAATTAACGATTAATTATATTCTAATAATAAATACATTTTTTAGTTTTAATTTACGATAGAAACTTGTAATTTGAAAAAAATTCAACAAAGTACGGTTATTATGATAGCTTATAGTAAAATAACGAATTTAATTGCGGTTATTAAACTCGTATGAAATTTTTGTAAGCTAAAATTTTAATTAGTTTAGGTATTATTTTATGTATGACTGTGACTAGTTTAATAACTTTAATAATATAATGTACTTATTATTATTATTCATTACTCAAGTTTATTTTTCTGTGATTACTGATATGGTAGTACGGTATTATCTTTGTATGAACATTGTAAGCTTACTAGGTATCTACTTGTTATTTAAAATTACTTCAACGGAACAATAGACACTACAAACTAGAAAATTGTATTTATATTTTTTTCTGAAGTGTAAAATATATATAGTCATTAGTCGATAAATATTATGAAGAGTGATTAAGAACGAATTCTAAGAAACTTAGAAAAATAAGCTACTCATTAGCGGTATTTAAATTGTATTATATATTATTGCAGTGTTTACCAATATACAGAAATTATTATAATAAATACTTAATTTTATAGAACGGGGTCCCAAATATTAAAATTATTATTCTTTATGGTTGATGATACGTAAGGTAATATGTCTGAAATGTAATGTTTGTGAGAGTTAGATTTTGAGGTTTTCTTACCCGTACATAAACAGTTGATTATCGTATTCAAAAGAATTATTTTACTATTTATCAATATTAACCATGAAGTATTTTCATTTAATTTGCTTCACTTTCATTCAGTGTAGTGAATGTTCAAAAGAATATATATTTTTCTTGAGAATTCGAACTATTTAGTTTTCCATCAAACTATAAAAGTATTACAATGTGCGTCATAAAAACGTAATTTACGTTAGTATGGTGGGGTACACATTTGTGCATGCAAATAATAACGCACGGAAAGTATACATCAATTTAGTAAACGACGACTACATAAGTAGTGAGTTGGTGTCTGGTACAGATACAAAATGTCAATGTGTATCACTTTTTTATTCGCTGTTCTAAAATATATTCATATTATTTCGGTACCTGGCAATTACAGCATTCAACTATAAACTAAACGGGTTATTATTATTTATATCATGTTTATGTTCTATTCGAAATGATGATCCCAGGGGTAGAAAGGTGTGCTAGTTACGGTATTGTAACTCATTTGAATTTCCTATGTGCACGGTCCACCGAACCTCATAGATGTTCACTGTAATCATCATAATACATAGTGGCACGTGACTTCCTACGGGAATATTTTCAGATAAAATGAAAACGGTTCATTGAGTTTTTGAAATTATTTTTAAACAATGTTGTGTTACACTTTCATAGAGGAAATGTTTGATCTATTGTAGGTTGTCATCCGTTACTCGTGTATTCTGGAATCAACATTAGTATTCTGCTTTATTATTATCATGACCACCCTATGTATTATAGCCGTATATGATGTACTAAAATAAATCGTGATAGGGGGAAAGTACATATTTATATTCTTACGTATTTTAGTCATCATAACCTTCAATGCTGAAATACAATTTGGCTATTTAATCAATATTGAACACTTTCGAACGATAATATTAATTAGGCTTCAAATAACATATCGATGAACCAAATGTTATTTAGCATTTAGTTTTTAGTTAATTAAATTTTCCCTATTTATTTGTGACCCCAATAATCCATTAGAAAATTAATAAAGTAAACATCTGCATTTTCTCATTTTAAATTACATACCCCGTTTTTTTTTAATTTCCATTATTAGGTTTATATTATATTGATTTACAAAACAAAAACATTATTGAGTTAAGATTATGTATATAGTAGATTAAAAGTATTTTGTATGTCAGTATTACGTTTACATTGTAATATACTCCGAAATGAAGAGTTCGTGCTTGATCGAATTTTTATGGGACCACCAGGTTAATAATAAAATAACTAGTAGACCATGTTGTATTATAAAGTTTCATACGCAAATAGAAAAATGAGTTCATAATGCCTAATGGTTTTTTTTACTTTTAAATTACTACTTAGAGAGACTAGAGATCAATAATGTATATGTACATGAATCCGTAAACCACGCGGTTTCCCTCTTATCGTTTTTTTTCCTCATTTAGTATCCGTTATTGCGTAATCGCTTTTGAATCTAAAATAGTTTTATTGTACAAATGTACTCAAGTGAATTTCTGTTTCGTCTTGAACCATGGCTTCAGTATAATATGCTCACCGATCGTTGACCCTTGTCCCGTTGTATAGTAAATACATAACAAATTACCCTCGCAATGGCGAACTCCTGGCTTTTACTATGTTAATGTCGGTTTTAAACACGCATCAAGTATTAAAGATATAAATTAACTGTGTTGCTTGAGAAATTCATGTTAAATATTTATATCTGCTTTTACTTATTAAGATAATAGACTAATTAAGTAGTTGTGTGTTCAATTCAGTATACAATTTGTTGGTGTATAGCATAAGAAATTAAATTTAAATTAAGTACAATATTTGTATGATTAGTTTTCTGTTTATCATAAAATAACAAATATACCTATGTTTGTTGTTTCATTTTGTGATTGTATACCGAAGTGTAATCCGTTTTATGATTATAACTATGTTTCAACTATTGAAATATTGTGTTCATTGATCATTTTATTACAAATCTTTTATCAAAAGTAAAACAACCTTAAACGTTCAGAACAAATAATTTTATTGAAAAATACTTACTCATTACTCCTTGCATAGCGTGAGTCATACAATCTGAAATGTGATTACTCCGTGTATAATATATTATATAATTTAGGGAGAACCCTTAATACGAGGGTGAAAAAATGACTGTGTCTGCTTCAAAACCCAATTTTATTCTTTGCAAGATTTTATGGGGTCTGAAGTTATTAAGTATTTTAATGTGTGTGTCGGCTGTAGAGGAAGGAAATAAGAATGACAAAGAAAATATCGGACATGCAGTAAATTTCGATACTGTTATAACTTATATTGCATTTTTAACGTTGACGATGTCAATGAACGTAAACCAAACATGGCCAATCTATTATAGCGGCGTTTATTATTCTATAGTTGTTCTCAAACTTTTTGATGCCAATGAATAGAGAATCCCTCCAGCTATATTTGTAATCGGATGTACTGTCCGTTATCGTATACACTATACATACTGTATGTATTTATTAAAATTATTAATTCGGGATATGAAATAATAGAAACGTGCTTAAAATCAATCGCTTCTAAAACTTCTATTATAAAATATAACGGTTGTTACGAAATGAATCTTTCGAACACAACAGATGGGATTATTGAGGGTCGATTCCCTTGTAACAACATTTATTTTAAAGTCACTCGACTTTGTCTACGATTATTCTGTAATCTTTATGATATATATTTATATGTAATAAGAAAATTAATGTTAAGTTTAATTTTTACAATAAACATCTCAAAATAAACAAGAGTATGTAATTGTTTTCAACATGTAAAAATGAAACATTATATAAAATTACTGTAGCCAATTATAAAATGTATTATTAATGTATAATAGGTACCTTACCTATATATTCTTAATACGGTTTAAACATGTAAGGAAATGTTTCTGATTTTAATGTATGATGCATCTCTATATGATCTATATCGTAGTTTAATGTTAGCTAATATTATTTCTACAGCATTAATTTATTTTCTTGTTTACTTGCATAATATATTCTAATTTAATAATTTAACTTTAAATTGTCTTTGTACTCCTATATTAGTATATTACTCTGTATTATTCTTAATGTCTTAAAGAACCAACACAAAGTTAATGGAACCCTAATCGTCTTAATGTGCACTGTATACTATTATTCATAAAAACTGTATTTTTTCGGTAAATAACGATTTACAACTCAGTTAAAACAGTTTATTGTTACTAAGTATATTTTACTGATCACTGCGAGTTCTTATTTTATTAAAACATTTAAAATAAAATAAAAGAGCACATTTTATATTTCCATTGTGGCTGTACTGGTTTATTTCACAGTTCAACCTACACATACAATTCAAGGTAGATATTTAATATTTTTATATAAAACACGGTACTCGGTGCAAGTTCTTCATTTTACATAAAGTGCTAGTCAAGACTTGGTCATTCGTTTTCTTGTTTGTTTGTTGATATTCGTCGGAGATGAGTTTGAGGTATATTATTTTACTTTTGATTATATATTATAGTATTATACACCATTTTTTCAAATTCCTAAAATATTTATGCGTACCATTTTGATTAGGATATTAATTATAACATAGAAAAAAAACATAATTTTAATTATCATTTTCATTTTCATTTCGTCAATAAAGAAATTTGTGTAGGATGATCACTCTTAGTTATTCCAAATAAGGCGAGGTCATTCAAATATCGTCCAGTTTTCTTTGTCTGCCCACTTATATTAGTTATGCTGTATTAAAATCGCCCTATTTTTCACTATGGCAATCAATTTTCTTACGTTTTTTTTTTCACATTAATACAAATAATATGTCTAAATTATCTATTAGAGAAAATAGGACGCCTCCTGGAGGAGTTTGTCATGATCTTTGGGGCGCTGAGTTCGTAGGATCTCCGTGTCATAATAGGCAAGTAAAATACTCGAAAAGTGTACACAATATTCTAAATTATAAGACTTATAATTTAACAATATTAAATAATCAAAGATAATCATTGTATTATACAAATTTAACAGTTGGTGACATTAATGTTAAAGTTATGTAAATTAAATACATTAAAATACATTTTAAATGTTAATAATTATTAATTTATTTTAACTAGTGCTTAGAAGTTTAAGCTAATTAAACACTGGCTTATTTATTTATTTATAACACTGCTTTTGAGGTGGTTTCAACTTTCTCATTCAATGTTGTTTTAATATACAAACATCAATTTTTTTATGTTTAATAAGCATTAACAGATATTTAATAATTTCTTTAACATAGGTTAATATTAAGTTATTTCTATTTAGTATTATTTACTATATATATAATATAGTGTATTTATAATATATATGCAATATGCATGTACCAAGGAAGCAAAAACCTGTACCCTAAACTTTTTTGATTGTCAGTTACTTATTACTTTATCTTAAATTATATACCAATATCAATAAATTATTACTATACTTGAAAGTTGAAA
This sequence comes from Myzus persicae, assembly GCF_001856785.1. Classification (NCBI taxonomy): domain Eukaryota; kingdom Metazoa; phylum Arthropoda; class Insecta; order Hemiptera; family Aphididae; genus Myzus; species Myzus persicae. The sequence continues at coordinate 120,918 of NW_019104094.1, read as the reverse complement.
GTAGCTGGTAGATATTTATTGAATTTTTAAAAACAATTTGTTTTAAAACAAAATCAAAATATTTTACCTGGCAATTAATATTAAGACATAATGCTATATTTACTGATTTAATTACACACTGTCATTACACAAGTAGGCTTCCCACATACAAATATCCATGTTCTGATCTGTATATATTATTACCATATGGTAAAACTCCTTATGAATCCTTGAACATATTTAAGTGGTAACCTATTATTATGATAAATTCTTGTAAATAATGAGGATATCATATCATAATAATATCAATTTGTTAAAATAACTGAATACTTACATTAATTGATTTATTGTTATACAATAAATTGTTTATTATTATTTTCACATCTTTAAAAGTTAGTAACATTTATTTTAATTCAATGAATAGATTACTATATAGAGGTTGTTGTCACAAATCACAATTAACAATATTAATATATCATAAAATATTATAGATGTCTTAAATATTCATTATATTTTGATGTATTAATTTTTTGAACATTTTAAAATGCATTACTTATTATAATTTGTATGTACAATAAACTAATAAAAATTTTTTTTTAAGGGTCTTGAAACCACCAGGTGGTGGAAGTAGTGACATATTTGGAATGACATCATGTGATGAAGTTAATCCACATAAACGTGGTACAAATCAGAAGAATCTCCAAAGCTCCATTATTCTGGGTGGTCAAACACCAAAACATAGTAATGGTACAGTTGCTGCTAACGGAAACTCTGATAAACCTGGTAATTTTAATATTAAAAGTTTGTTCTATGTACGAGTAGTCTAAAAATATTTCAACTGAATAAGTTATACTTTTAGCTAATGATATTAATGTTGAATCTCAAATTGCTAATGATAATAAGGTTGAGTGTAAATTCACTAATGATAATAATGTTGAGTCTCAAATTGTAAATGAAAGTATTGAGAAAACTGTATCTGATACTCCAATTAATAAAGGTAAGATTAACTCACAATCTTCAACATATTTTTAATCTAGTTATTATACCTTACTATACTATACTTACTATACTTACCTTACTATACTAATGAGTGGTTGGTTAAATATTATTTTAATTTATAGCTTTACTTTTTTTTTACATAAATTATGCATTTCAATCACAGTAAGTAATTCCAATAGTTATCTAATAATCATTTAATATATTTATATATTTCTTAAGTTGTTAATATGTAAAACTTTTTAATGATATAATTGATAAAAATTGGAATTACATTATTTTTTTAACAACCTATAAGTTATAATATGTTATAGGTATAACCTAATAAAAAATATTTGTTGCTTTTATTGTTTTTAGCTGTAGGATAATATTAAAGTTTCCTATTAATCACAATATTTAGAAGGTATTATGGACTTTACATAGTTATATATATTACAAAAGACCATGGTTAAATTTTATTATTTTAATCCTTTTATTAAATTACTTTTATCACATAACTAATTTGTTGGTTTTAAATTATGAATGTCATCTTTTATGGTTCAAAGTGGTTCAAAGTATCTATCTTATCCAACTATTTGGTTTGAGCTTTTAATAATTATTAATTCAATCAATTTTTTTTACTGGCTTTTTATTAGCATTGTCTATAATATTTTTAAAATTAATGTTTATATTATTAATTGTTAATAATGCACTTTTAAATATCTTGCATCGTATTTAGTAGAACATTTGCTAACCTACCTACGTAATTTCCTATACTAAGTATACTATAGTGACACCCTTTTCTGCATACTTAATAATTCGATTCTGCTTGCTACTTTTATGTTTGCCTACTGGATATTTGCTTGAAGCTTTTAACTTTGAAACTGCTACTACCAATAACACTAATTTTCAAAGATGGGCTTATAAGAAAAAAGGTATGTTACCAATTAATAGCAAAAAATAAACATTTAACTGTTGTAATTAGATATGGTGGTAATATACCATATTAATTATTATAATATAAAACCAGAAAATGTTTTATTATGATTTTATAAATGTGTGTTGTATATTTTTGTTTTATTTTAAGTACTTATCTATAATTTCTTCTATGATAATTTATCTGAATATTATGTAATTAATTATTACTTATTAATAACATTGTATTTATAATTGTGCTTAATTTAGAAATCCAATACATAGAATAAAATAAGTTTTTTTACATTGTTAATTTGATGTGCATTTATTTTTAGATGGTAATCCAGTGACCGGGGAAGGTTATGAAGCTCCTAAAGCAACAGCTACTCCAGCTCAGCATGTTTCTGCTCAATCAGAACCAGCTCCAGAACAAAAGAAGGCAAGCCGTGTACCACCAGGTGGATACAGTTCCGGGTTATGGTAATCGCTTGGCCAGAAAGATCAACCAACATTTTGTCACAATTTATACATCGCTTTGTATTTCAATGATATATTGATGACCTTTGATCACATTTCATCAATAAAATACTTACTTACGTTTATAAAAAAATGACTTTCAGTGTATAGTATTACAATTGTCATTCTTTTAAAACTACCCTGCATTTTATTCATTCTCAAATTGTTTGATTATTGTTTTGTAATGTTTGTGAATTGATTTATTCCTAAACAAAATTCTTTTTTATACACAATAAATACTTTATTTATTAATGATTTTAGTATGAGATATTAGTTGTTTAAAACCTAACATAACCTAAGTGTCTTAAATGAATAAATTATTTATTTCTCATAATTGTATATTTATTTATAAACAATATAAACAAAATATTACTAACTATAGTGGGTACTACTACTATAAAGTAAAGCAAACTTAAAATATTACAGTAATGATTCAAATTATTTCTATTAAAATAAAACTAAACAACAAAAAAGGAACTTAATTTAAGTCAACAATAAATTTAGAAAAAAATCATTATCGTCGTGATTAGTTTGTTACAAATAAATTGTTAAATATCACATGAAATATTTGATTTATAAAATGGTGAATTACTTCCAATATATTATATTTATATGCAATAGTTTTCTGTTTGTATTGTTTTTGCTTGATCGGATTTTAATATTAAAATATCAAGTCCATATAAGTCCATATCACAAGTCTTATTGTTTAGATCATTAATTCCAATTCAATATTTCTATTGACGGTTTTCCCATGCGCACGTCTAGTGGCTTTTTTTTCCACAAGTCCAGACAGTTGTGATGGAGTTTGGATTTACGAAACACATCACAAGACGAGTTGGTAGCCTTACAACTTGTAAGCTGTTTGGCGTATCGCTGGAGCAAAGTGTCATCGTCGCCAGTGGGTGCTGCCAGAAAGTCGCACCGCTGTCGCTTGTGTACGCAACAGTGTATCGGTCCCGGATCGGTCTCGAAGTCGGGTCTCAGGTCGGTGAACTCAAGTCCTGCGCGTTCGGCTAGTATGCCCGTCACGTACAGATCGTCGATCCAAAAGTATTTTTCTCGCACACCGATCGCCCGCAGCAAACGTGGGACGGACGCCGCTCTGGCTGCGTACAACCAACCGGATAGGAACGGCGGGTACACGTCGCCCTCAAACTCCGCGCGGCTCACGTACCACTTGTTGCTCTCGTCCCGTATCGGTTTCGCGGCGATCACGCACCCGGCCAGGTCGCGGTTGTCGACGCGTCCCAGCACGGCTTTCAGCTTGAACACATTCACCGCGATGTCGTCATCCATCTTGACCACGTAGTCCGACCGCGAGCACCGTTCCGCGAACCAAGTCAGGCCCATCGCGTGCTTGTACGTCAGGTTCCTGTATGCTTCGTGAAAGTTGCCCTGCACCACGTCGCCGTGCCGGGACGACTCCCGGATCAGCCGGGCCTGTAGGTCGCCGTCGCCCGACGACGGCAAGCCGACCATGAACACGTGACGGAATCCAAGCCGGTCGAGCACCGTTCGTGGATAGGACCGCCGGATGGCCCGGCGACGCTCGAAGTGGCCTACGTAGCTGTGCACCACGATGGGCGTGTGGCGTCGCGGCCCGTCGCACGCGCCGCTGTCGACGACGTACTCGAAGCCGTTCAGGTCCAACAACGGGCGCCGCCGGCCGCCGGTGAGCATCGGTGACGGTCCGGGGCGCACCGGTGCGCTCCGCCGGGTGTCGCGGTCTGCAGAGAAGGCGTCGAACAGCACCAGGAACGACGTGTTGACGGCGAGGAACATGACGATTTCGTATCTCCACGACTTTGGCCGTAGCCGCTGCGCCATCGTCCGCCGTCACCGTTGTGGCGGCTGCTGCTACGGGTCGGTGCACCGGCACCGACATTGTCCGCGGTCCGCCATCGAAATTCGACGCACCGGTCCGTTTGACGCTCGTAGACGATATTGATATTATTTTTTATTTTTCGCGTCACGCAAACGATGCCTAATAATATTATATTATGCGTCACGCTCTTGAGTGAGCGCGTAGTGCCCGCTCGACACCGACTAGGAAGATTTTCTACACAGTCTTCGGCGATCGCGCGGCGTGTTTGCCCACTTCGAGTGAGTCCTTGGAATCGCGAGAGCGAGCCGAGTATTGGTTTTCTGCGACATATAATATTAAACATTTAAAACAGCTTTCACTTGGCTAAAGAACGGCAACTCCTCTTCCCTGCCCTCTCCCCCTCCCACAAACCCACGCCGTTCGTGGTTCGTCATGTTCTTCCTAGATAGTGTAGGAGAGGGGACCCGGGCATCGCGGCTGTCGACCAATACTCTCGAACCGTTTTCGTTCGCTTCAACATTGAAAATTATTTATCCGATATCAAATGCTTGTATTATATTATATTTTTATTATTTTAGGTTTTAAGTAATATAATATAATAGGCGCACACATTAAAATTAAAGAATAATATTTCAAATTTGTTTATATAATGGTATAATACGGTATACCTATACAACAATGTTATAACATATGGCTTCCCTTGGAAGTTGGAACTCAAACTCATTCCTTGCATATCCGTTGTAATCGACTCTCCTAATTTTTTAGTTCCTATGTGTGGTCAACAATAATGGCGGTAGGTATAGCCGTATAGGTACCTGCGTACGTCGCACACAGTATAATATGTTTAACATATTATATCTCCAAAAGAATAGTAGTCACGTGGCGTATACGATCAGGTGTCCTTGGAAGCCAGATGCAAAGCTTCGGATGATTAATTTCGAATAGCCCTGTATTATACATAACACTGCATAAGACACCCACTGCAGTGACAATGGAAACGAAGCCAACTGCAAAAACTTAAGAAATTATCTCATAAGACACCCACTGCAACGAGTAATCTATAGCTCGCCGCGCGGTGGTTGTATGGTGAGTGGTGGTGACATGGTGTGCTATCCGCAATAGGAAAACTTGGCATTATATTAATTACGTAATACCGCCTCAGTAACTGTGTGGTGTCACAAATTCATTTTCCAAATGCGAGAACTTGCCTTTAAAAAAGATAATTTACAGTAAAAAAAGGATAGTTATTATTTGAAATAAAGTTTGTAAACGCTATAGCCCCCCTCCTACCCTTACCAATGACATAGGCTAGTTATTCCAATAGTACGGTGGGTGATCAGTATACAGCGGCTAATTTATGATGAGGGGTAATAGGGATATCCCCCCCTCATTTAATTCTTTTTATTATTTTGCTTAATGCATATATGTATTTTTGATTATATGTAATATGTTTTCAACAATAAATTCGTTTGGATATTCACCACGATTTAAGATATAACTTTTAAACTCATTCAGGCGTACCTAATCAAAAATCATTCTAAAGTGAAGTATTTAATATTTTTCCTTCTCCCCATCCCCAAAACAATATACAAAATTTAATTCAATAATAACAGCTACATGCCTACATCACTGTATAGGTGATACCAGGTTTGGGGGGTTAATATAAACTTCTATCCTAAATCTTAATACGTGATCCATAATGCATACTCAAGAGCTGCTAGTCTAATAATAGAGGTAAATTTATAGTATATACTAAGTTAATTACTTAGTTGTTGTATCATGTATCACAGATTATTTTAGAGTGTGTCGCCCAATGTAATATAGATAAGGTTAGATACCAGTATGCCACTCGGCACCCCTATAACCTACGCTTAAAAAATGTATCACTCACAATTATTTGGATACAAAACGATTAGGATTTTACTGACGAGTAAAACGTGTCAGCTATCGTGTAGCCAATCATTTGGTTCACGGTGAGTTCAGGAGAGCATTTATTCCATGGTGTAAAGTTCAATAATTTATGAAACAGTATGGTTCAATAAACAATTGACTGTTCGTTCCAATCACCTATTAAAATTGTTTGGTTCCCAGTGGATTCAGAAGATTAAAATGTGCTAGTGTACCTACCTAATACCTATGGTTCTATATGTTCAGTTCATGAACCTCGACGGGCGACGGTTCAATTAACGTTCATAAGTTTAAATATCGATCACCAATTTTATTATTTACTTACGTTCTTGGTGGTTAAACCGTTCGACCTCGCAAACGACCATAAAAAGTGGTTGAATAGTGCAATGTTTAACTATAAATTGTTGGACCAGTTGCATCATATATTAATATCCGCCTATGTGAACGCTCCTCTGTAACTCTTAATTACTCTCGTCTCCAAAAGCCCGAATTTTATTCTAATTAAGTACTAAATCTGCTCGTTTATTATTAAAAGTTCATATTATTTAAGGCCAATTTTTTCTGTGAAAATGAACTCGATTATTGCCCTTAGGTATAACCTCAATGACTCAATATCGTTAAATAATTGATACAAGTTAAAACTTAAAAGCATAGGTATCTATCATATATTATAATTTATTAATGTTTCATACAATAAATTCATTTTTAAGACTTGAAAGTTGAAAATTGAAATATATTATAAAATTTTTTAAGTAACTATGCATGCAATTAAAACAAATACAATACCTACTTACAACATTTATAGTTTTCTAAGCTGTAAATTAAAAAAAGTCAAAATACATTTTGAACATTTTATGGTGTATGGAAAACAATAAACATTGAAAATGTCATGTGTTTATGATTTTTTTTTAAGAGATTTGCGTCTAAACAAAATGTCAAAACTGTTTTTATTAAAAATTGGTTTTGTGTAAAAAACTCCGTTTTTCCTTGACTATTTTTGTTATACCTAACTCCTTTGATAACTACTGGGAACATTTTACTTTTGGCCCCCACCCCAAACTCGAATATTGCTTATTATACTATTCGTTAAATAATGTATTATGATGATCAAATAATATGTTAAATAAATAATATATGTACGATGTACCTATTATACCTATATGGCTATATTAATGTATAACACTATAGTGTTGCCGTATTGGTACATTTTGGGAGATACAACATTATCTGACAGACCATATCTTATCTTGATCTTCTCTATCAGAATCGTTTTTCACATGCAATGATTTATTATTGAAATGTAATTTAAAACATACATATCAGTGACTTACTCACTCGACCCCTTGTACCTGTGCATATATATTTTATTATTTATTAATTGTATGTTTGCAGTGGTGTATTTAGGGGAGGTGTCCTGGGGGGTTAACCCCCCCAAATTGTTTTCTTAGTTATATTCGTTACTGAAGTATCACAAAATACGAATAATGAAATATCTTAAAACTGCTTTGAAAAATGAAAAATGAACATTGAATAATGTATATTTCATACTTTCATCTTATACCAGATAATAGCCAATAGGTATTAGCATTGATTATATATATTGCGTATATATATATATATATATATATATATATAAATAGCTCTAAGAAGAAACTAACTTCCATTTCGTATTTTATGAAAATATCTAACTGTCGTAGTCAACCCGATTCCAAGCAGGACATTTCCTCATGTATTACGTTTGAATTAGAAGATACGTCACTTTCATTATCATCCCCTCCAAAAAGCGAGCACATTCTTCTATGATTTCATCAATAAAAAATACAGATGATTCAACCCCAATATCAGATCTCGTCTCATAAACTATTTTTGCGACACTGCCAGTTTCAACTGTACAGAACGAAAGATTATTTTCATATTTAAGATAAAGACTTATTAACGTAATACTATGGGCCAAGTAAGTTTATTTTTTTTTTGACTAAGTCTAAATCATAATTATAAAATTAAATAAATAAATAATTGTTTTATTTAGAAAAGGCTAAATGGATTAGCCATGTTATCAATCAATCGGAAGCATCGCATTGAAAGTAAGGAAGTATTTGACGAATTGGCTGTAAAAAAAACCTTTAATATTGTGAGGTTATAAAGTTTTGAAATTTTAGTGTTTTTTTTCTTTTAATATATCTATTCTATAATATTATATAAGTATACAAAATAAATTAAACTCATACGAAAAAATACTCAGTAAATTTAAGTGTTAGATTGGTTTTATTTTATTCAGTAAAATTGTTTATACTTTATTCCTATCATAATTTTATTATAATTAAAAATGTAAGTAGCAATCCTATCATTTTTTTACAAAAAAATGTCCACTTATATTAGGTATTATTGTATTAAGATGTATTATAATTTATAATCAGGTATGAATTGGTGATGAAACTATGTTAATATTTGTCATTAAATAATTGTGGAGATCAGGAGTCAGGACACCCCCCCCCCCCAAAAAAAAAACCCCAAAATACGCCACTGTGTGTTTGTGTTCAAAATAATATACATCTTACAATTCGAAATTAAATATAAAAAGGTGGGCAAGTTGTTAACACTCAGCTGTACTGTATAGACTAGAGTTAAAAATCAAAGAAACATATATTATAAGAGAAATGGACAATTTAAAGAGTGAAATAAGTATATTAGAATTCAAACTAATATTTTTACCTCAATAAAATAAAATATCCAAAAAAATGTAAATTATAAATGAAATATATGATAAAAAAATACTACACACATGTGTTCCATAACTCTACAGTCCTAAAACCCTACAGTAACACAACCTATACGGCTATACCTAATAGCCTCAATTGCCGAAGCTTAAAAATAATAAAAAAAAAAAATACTGTGTATATTATGATTTATATTTTGATACGTAAGACATCATTTTGAACTAAATAATATGATTTATCAATTATTCAATTCCTTCATAAAACGTGTTAGTAGTCTTAATGGTATGTATAAAATGGGGAGAAAAAATGGACTTTTAAAATAATCTGGGAACTAATAATTCTGATACGCCCTTCGTAACAACTTGAATACCGGGATACACCGATGTACCTATGACATTCATTTTACTGGATAAATTATATAATTTAACCTACCTACACATAATAACCACGTACCCAAAATGTTGAGTGATTTAAATGCAATATCATAAGTGCGGACTACAACTAATAAATGATTATTAAAAAATTATGCTGAATTGAAATAATCTTAAAACTACAGAGAATAGCATGTACAGTATATATGATTAATGTTCAATCAATGAAATTAAAATGTATAACAGTTATAAAATCGACAAGTATAGCCGATGACTATGAATATTAAATTATTAATATTGATAGTATAGGTACATTTGTTATTGATATCGACATTTATTCGATGCTATTCGCATCAGGGTTCATATTATAAAGTGTCATTGGACACGGTAGAACTGCGGTTTTTTTTAGTTATTACCTACTGCAGCTGCAGGACGTGGTAACGTTATTATACTTATTTCTGAGGTAAAGCCGTTGCTCCACGCCTCCAGGTCTGTTATATTATATTTATATACGTCAGCGTAATAATGCGGTCGGGACGTTGCAGGGTCACTGCAGGTACTGTGGATAGTATTTTAGTGACGAATAGTATATACGTATTGTACCAATTCGAAGAGTTTAATATAATTTGTTCGACCAAAACTTAACCTTCTCAAGATTCTACTAATATTCATCACTAATAGGAATAATACAATAATATATTCGATTCATCGTTATCCACTGCTAAAATTCTTGGTTACCGTCATAAATTGCAGGATCATCGGCAGTGGGGCAATGTTCCATACGCCATGTCCATAAAAATATGGTAGGTTGTAGGTACGTGTTATGGGGGACGAAGGACATAATATGTGAAGCTGTGCTCACGGGGGGCGAGTTTGAGTGAGAGTCTCGCACACAGGTGCTCGTTGGTGTCGTGATTATTATGTATCATGTACACTGCTGCTGCAACTGAAATACGGCGGCGCCAGGCGCAGGAACTTTGGTGAAATCGGGTCAGTCGGCCATCGATCGGCTTCGGCGGCGGCCTAGTGGCGTACATTATATGCATGTAATAAATATAATAATGTGTGCTACATCGGGACGAACTCAAGGTACCTTGCAATATTTAATTGTTGTACGGTACACGAAAAAATATTACTAAACAGGACGTCGTGTAGTCGTCGTTGGATACGATTAAATGTGATTTACTGTGATTAAATCGACGAGCCCCTAGAAACAGAATCGGGAAAAGAGGAAAAGGAATTTCTTTTATTCGGCATTTTGGCGGCGTTTTTTATTAGCCATATATAGTGTCCTACAGCAGCTGCTGCTGCCGCCGAGACGATCGAAGAAGACTCGGCGGGGGGCCTCCCCGCATACTTCGTCCGAGTCAAAAGCCGCGCTAAACAGTAAACCGGCTCGGCGGCAGTGGCGGTGGTGTTGACAACGACGTCCCTGCGCCAGTCAACTACACGACGACCGCCAACCCGCGCAGTGCGTGCGCCGCGTACTACAGTGGCGACCTTTCGGTCCGTTCGTCGAGGTAACACTGTCGCGTGCGCGCGCTACGAAATCGTCGGGACGCGCGTTTTACTATAATAACAACACAAACACACACACACACACACACACACATATTATATGCAATACATTATACCGTACGTACTACTACAACATAATACTACGTACTACGCGCATACTACGGCCGGCGTTTACGTTACCACCACGCACGGTGTACGGGTGGGTGGCAGGTGTCGGGCCGGCGGGCGGCGGGCGCGTGGGAGAGCGAGCGAGACGGACCGACACTGCGGTCCACGTTCTTGGATCTATCCGTCCTTCGCACACCACTCTCGCCGCGCTTTGTGTTGCGGCCGTCGCCGTTCCAATCAATTGTGAAACAACAGCGCCCCGCGCACCACCTCGCACCGGCCGCTTATGTACCGCGGTACTCGCGCGCGCGCGCGCGCTCGCCTCACACACACACACACACACACACATATTATACCGTAGACGACGATCGCGGCCGGGCCCCGTCTCGAGTTTAGTATCGCTGCCGTAGGACTTCACGTACGCGCATAGGCTCCGTGCGCGTTTGACAGCGACACCGCCGCAGACGTAGCGCGCGCGCGCTCTCGATCCGTTTTACCCTCCGAGTATTTTTTCTTTTCTTTCTCGTATCTCCCGTTCCGCAGAGTGGGATTTTACTATTATTATTATTTTCGTTTCACCGCCGCCGTCGTTTTCGGGCCTCGCGCGTCTCCGCCGCCGTGCGTAGTTTGTAGTGTTTAATATTATAGAATAATATTTAATCACACGATATCATAATAATAATATGTCGTAAACGAAAATAATATGTAAATCCGACGCCGTCGTCTTTTTTTTTTTTTTTGCTAAAATCGTTTTCGTCGACGCGCTATCAATATTATCATTACGCATAATCGCCGCGATACTTGGCGCCTCGCCGTACATGCCAATCGTATCGCCGTCGCCACCGCCGCCGCCGCCGCCGTCGGTTCGCGGATCGTCGCTCGGTATGCCGTCTGCACGGGGTTGCTGCGACCGGACAACTACAGAGGACCATCGTCTCGTCGCCACCGGCGACGGCTACCCGCCCGCCCGACAGCGATCGTAGATTCTTCTCGGCGTCCACATCGGGTAATTAACACTACGCCAAAGTGAGCGATTGCTAGATGGCTCATGCGTTTCCACGACTCGTAGCCGCGGTTGCCCGTCTACGAATCTCCCGGTGGTTATGCGAAAAGTAACCCATTGGTAATAATTAGCAATCGCACCGATCACCAATTATCCCGTTTGCGTGCGTGTGCGAGCGCATAGTATTCGATTCATTCATCCTTTGTTCCCAGAGGCCAATACACCTCGACTTCTAATCATCTGTTGCGCTAGTGCGGCGCGTTCAGTGATAACACATTTTTCACTACTCGGGAGCTGCTGCTGCTGGTGTTGATAAACGACCGACTTTCGTAGTCTGTAACAATATTATTTGTAATTCTTTCGGGAAATTGTTTGAAATTACACTCTCGCATTTGGGGGCACCTTCGTCTTGTTATTACTGTGATTTCGTGTGAATTTTATCTCGGAATACTATGGTGATACATCTCAAGCGCTGCAATTGCCAACGTTTTCGTCCAAAGTATATTGCCCCCCCCCTCATTGTGACGACGACCACAGAATATTATTTTTTCTTCCCGTTTGATTATTTTGACACACCGCTGACCACTGTTCGTTTTCCGACACTTCGATATTTTTTTTTGTACTATTTCACATTAATTACAATAAATTCAAGTAGTATTTGTTAAACTTTTGGTTGTATCTAAGGCACCGTTTATACATAAAGTTATATCATTACTATTCTCTACTGCAATATGATTGACCATGAACGTTCTGTATTAGTTGTTATTCAATTAAATGTCAGTCTATTTTATATTAATATTATAATATGTTTGGTCGTTTATTTTGTCCAATATTGTTTGATATTGTACCAATGATGTTTTTTTACCTAAAATATGCTTTTTTGACAAATGTGTCGTATTAGGTACTTGATCGTATTAAGTACTTAATACAATGTCGGCACATTGTTGGTCTTATCTCTGACCCATGAGAAACATGGTAAATTTAAAGTTAAGAACATCTGTGGTATCTGTGTTCTTGCTTCAGCTTTTTTACGATATTTCACTTTAAAAAAAGATTAAAATTGTTACATTTTACATTGTCATAAAAATTAGGAGAACATAAGTAAGCCATCTCAAGAACACAGATAATAATGTTCTTAATTTGATAATAGGTCAATTCTTTCTAATTCTAAATATTGCTAAAGCCAACAACACAAGGTTGGTGGTTCTGTGAAACACAAATTTTGCTGTTTCATCAGTGAATTAGATAGAGATCGTAAATAGTGTGCTGGCATCCTGTTAATACTTATTAATTATTTCATAGCCGTCTCACTAGGCAACTTGTTTACTTCAATTTTGATTTTGAATGGTAGGTAGGTACATTTTGATGTTTATTATGACTTATGAGGATGTTATGCATTGACATTATTGCACATATCTATTGGTTTTCTCTTTCAGGCTTGCTTGTAACATAGATAAAATGTTTTCATGATTTTTCAGTAGGTACCTGATATAAGAGTGAAATCATTTATTACAAAAGTAATTAGAGCTTAATATTTTCAAAGGTATGGCAGTTCGATATATAATCAGTTTTATATTTTATTATTTATTGACTTTAACTTTTAAGTATAAAATACAATTTTCATAAATTTAAATAGTATTTAACTTATTCTGATACAATATTTAGACAAAATAATATGTCATACCCTCAAGAATATTATCCTATATCATTTTTGTAATGAGTGATTCTACTCTAAGATTACTCAAAAACATAAAAAAAAAAATGATTCTGCCCAAATGCGCTCCGTCCATATTGAGCGAGGGCCAGATAGAGAAAACAATGTGCCGACATCCTCTTAAATATAGGTACATCTTAAATATTAGACATCAAATTCAGCTTTAGATAGTAATCTTATAGTAAACAAATATATTAGTTAGGTACTAAATTAGATAGTTTTTAACTTTTACAATGTTACTTGCAATTGTTGCAAGGTCAATTTATTTTAATTTATTTGTATAATTTACAACTCCACATATCAAGTTAATAAAAACAAATAAATAGCTTATAAAATTATTCTCTTAAGTTTTTCTTATGGATATGTAAATTAATTTTATATTACCGATTTTTAAGTAGGTTTGTATTGAGAATACCTACATTGATTTTTTTGTTACTGCCATATTAATACATACTAAATAGGTAAAAAAAAAAAAAAATTAATTTGTTAATGTAATTCTCCCATTGAAAATATCTGTGTATACCACAACTAAAAGCTATTTAAAATGCCATCATTTATATCACACGAATCTTAAATTCATACCTTTATTTTTCGATTTATTTAATTAGGTATAGGTAGTCTAATATATTTATTCAGTCTATAAGAAAAAAATAACATACTTTTGTAGTACATTAATAATTCTTATATTATTTACTCCCCTTTACCATAATAAGATATATCATTATGTTAGATTATGTTGCAGTAATAATATATTTTCCTGAGAATATATTATACATTGGTATACATTATATTGCTTATATTAATCATACATTTATACTTAAATATTTTTTAAATTTCAACAATTAATAAACAAGGTTTCAATTTGTATTTTATATGAGAACAATTAAAATATCTACCAAATGTATTAGGTACAATACTTACTGATAAAATAAAAACTTACAAAAAATATAAAATAATTAGGTACCCAGGTAGATCTAAAATGTTTAATAATTATTCGAGTAAATCTATTGATATAATCATATTGTGTTATAATTGCGTTTGTTAAAGGTACTAGAAAGTATATAGATAATGATTATTAATATTATTTACAAATTGTAGAGGATACTCAATATCTGCTGATGTTTGGTACTTACAGTGTATTTTATATTATTTTTAATTCTTATTGTTTTATTTTACAGATTTGGAGAGATGAAAAATTGCGGACAAACATACCCTAAAATAAACCCATTGATGAATCCTCACGACAACATGGACCTAGTCAACTGCCATTCCAATATCACAGTCAATGTTAACAACAACAATAACCAAACTACAGTTAAAAAATTACCAAAGAAACGAAAATTTGATTTATCTCAACTTGAAGAATGTGATCCTGTGTCTGATCCGCTTTTACCTGTTCAAAAACAATGCAATACCAGTTGTGTAGCCAGCGTTGTCGTTGTACCCCCTCAGTCTATGGCTGTCGATTATTCTAGACTTGATGGATTTGACCGACCTAACTATGCTGATGTGCCAGTAATTGTTGAAGATCATTCTGAACAAAACGACGAGGCTACATATACAAACGTTCACGATGAAACATCAAGAATTGGTGTTGACTTACAAGAATGGACCGATCATAGAGTATTGGCTAAAAGAGATGGAGTTTATTTGCCAGGTCTAATCAGACAAGCAACATCAAATGGTGATGTTTGGATAGAATTTGACTATTCTGATGAAGGACAGCGATATGTTTCATTTAAAGATGTTATAAATGCTAGCAAATATGATGTTATCAGTGACGCCAGTCCATCTTTAAGTCAAGTATGTTATATATTAATTCATATTTATTTAATTTTAACTGGAAGTTTCGACCACAGGACTTATACTAATAGATTGAAACAGAACAAAACAGCATCATTGTGAGAATTGTGTCCATGTTTACTTAGTGATATACCCCGCCTTGACAACAAGTGTGCATAATTACCATTATAAGTGTATACTTACACATAGTCACAGACCAACTAAAGTATAATGTATAATATTGCATAACTTATGTGTTCAACTATTGTTTCCATTTTACGTATTGTACATATTGATCATAAGCCATAACTCATAAGTCACATCAAAAAAATATTATAATATAATATTACACAGCAGTATGGTACCGTACTGCAAAAACGAGTAAATGTTTATCTTGAAATACTCATTTTACACTTAGTTCCCATCTTTTAGTATAAAGTCTAACCTACTATTATAGGTACATAGATAATATAGAATATGGATTATCATATTTTTAATTTTATTTCTTATGTGCTTTACACATATACAATTGTGTAGATCTTTTATAATTGAAGGTAACATGTGAATGTAGTGAAGGTATCTATGTTTGATTAAGATATTTTAGAAAATAATGTACAGTCTGTAAATTATTTAATTTTGTGTATTATAATTTTATTTTAACTCCATAGTTACCTATTACTTATCATGTAACTGGAAATTTAAATTTAAAATCCTTTATAGTGTAGAACTATGATGATTCATTGTGGCATATATGATTTAAAATGATTATTCATTTTTGTATTAGCTCTAACTGAAAAAAAAAATTAATGCCAATTATTTAATTTTAAGTATTATAATTTTATTTAAATTTCACTCTAGTGATTATATAATCGGCAATTTAAATTTAAAATCCTATATAGTAAATAATTATGATGATTCATTATGGAACATATGATTTAAAATGATTATTCATTTTTGTATTAGCTCTAACTGAAAAAAATTAATCCATGTAAATTACTTAATTTTGAGTATTATAATATTCTTTACATTTTGTACTATAGTAATTATATGATTAGAAATTTTAATTCTAAATCCTTAATAGCAAATAGTTATGATGATTGATGATACATGTTGGCATATATGATTTTAAATGATTTTTCATTTTTGTATTAGCTCTAACTGAAAAATGAATTATTTAGTTTTAAATATTATAATATTATTTAAATTACATTCTGTAATAATTGTATAATTAGAAAATGTAATTCTAAATCCTATATAGTAAAAGATTATGATGATACATGTTGGCATATATGATTTTAAATGATTTTTCATTTTTGTATTAGCTCTATCTGAAAAAAAATTAATCCTTGTCAATTATTCAATTTTGAGTATTATAATTTTATAATCCATAGTTAGGTACCCATTATTTATTGTAGAGGATGTAACAGAAAGAACCTTAAAAAAAGAATCCCAATTAGGCGTATGACAACAATTGTGACGATTTTATTAAAAATGTGTACTATCAAAATAGTGGAAGTGTTAATAAATTATGTAAAAAAAAATATTTTTAAAATATTGATTATAACAAAAGGCATTGTATTATAAAATTAGTCAGTTCTTTTTGTTACACCATGAGAAATTTAAGTTTAAAATGTCATGTAGTAAATTCATTATGATGATACATGTTGGCATATATGATTTAAAATGATTATACATTTTTGTATTAGCTTTAACTGAAAATAAATGATTCTTGAAAATTATTTAGTTTTAAGTATTATAATATTAAAATTGAATTCTATAGTAATTATATAATGGGACATTTAAATTCTAAATCTTATTTAGTAAATAATTATGATGATACATGTTGGCATGTATGATTTAAAATGATTTTTCATTTTTGTATTAGCTCTAACTGAAAAATAAATTATTTAGTTTTAAATATCATAAGATTATTTGAATTTTATTTTATAGTAATTATATTATTGGAAATTTAAATTCTAAACCCTATATAGTAAATACTTATTATGATACATTACAGCACATATAATTTAAATGATTAAATAAATGATTTGTTTTAAGTATTTTAAGTTTCCCTTGCTAGTAATTATACAATTAGACATTTTAATTCTAAGTAATTAATTATGATGATACATTATGGCATATATGATATTTAAAATGATTATTCATTTTTTGTATTAGCTCTAACTGAAAATAGATTATTCATGTAAATATTATAATTTTATTTAAATTTCACTCTCTAGTAATTATATAATTTGAAATATTGATTTTAAATCCTATATAGTAATTAATTATGATGATACATTATGGCATATATGATATTTAAAATGATTATTCATTTTTTGTATTAGCTCTAACTGAAAAAAAAAATTATAATTATACTTATTTTTCATAATCTAGATAATGAATGAGATTGATCTATAAATTGAATGAAAAAATTGTATTAAAATCGATCTTTGTTTGATTAAAATTCAATTGATATCAACTGGTTGGTTTTACCCTTGCTGTATTGAACTCGAGTTAATTAAAAATTAAATAACTTTTTTTTATACAATACATTTGTTCAGCTTATTATAACTTTTTGAAAATATGTTTATTTTGTAATCTATAATTAATGATTAATATTTTGTTTTGATAGGTGAATATTGGTGCCAGAGTATGTGTTCGAATCGCTGGTTCTCAACCGGACGAAGGACATCTGGTTCCCCGAGTATTCATTGAAGGTGTTGTACAAAAAATAATAACTAGCCCTGTAAGATTTGTTGTAAGTGTTGTATCTGGTAACAATGAAGAATATGTGGTGAAGAGAGCAGATCTTCGCTTACTGTTACCACCGTGGTGGGATGAACTTGAACATGATGTACCTAATGGTCATATTCCATTAATACGAGAACCTACACCACCTATAGCTAATGTGCCAGCCAATTACTATCAAACTTCAGTATCTTCTCCTTTACAACCTATAAATAATCGCCATTTTGATGATTTCTGTGAAAGTGATGATGATCTCCGACGAGAAGACATATTGTTTATGTCAGATGCTGGTAAGTTTAACATACAAAATCTAATTTTTTGAAAATGGGATTGATCAATTTTACTACATACCATGTAATATTTTTCCCCCCTTATAGAATACATTTAAAACATTTACAGTTTTTTGTTTTGTACAGTTATATTTGTACATTATAAAATAGAACCTACTCAGTAATCTTTTACTTAGTAATTTATATGTATGTATAGAATTTTGTGAAAATAATAAGATAAATAAATTATTCAGTTATGCAACTAAAAACTTTGATTTCTGAATAAAATTCTTTGATCAAAGTTATTCCTTCTAATTAAACTTTTAAGCCTAACTTGTGTACTTAACATAAGTTATATCACTGTCTGTATTTTAAATCAAAATAATAATAACTAAATGCTACTTCCATTATAAAACCTTTACTTTCATTACTATTCTTAGTAATAAACACAATTAACATATCATATTTTTTTTATCTTATCTTACTTATCTCAATTATATTTAAGTTAACCAAAATAATTATCTTTGTATTTCATTCTATTTTACAATGGATTAACATTATTTACTAGATCATTTTTTATTTGCAATAGTGGATTTTTAACTGTTGGGTATATTGATAGTTTTAAACAGTTATAAACCTACAAAATGTAATTAGGTAATTGTTTCCAAGTTTATCTATTAACTTTTGTTTTTAGATGCTGGAAAATTATCTGGAAGCAGCAAAAGGAGCAGTATGCAAAGCAGAGGTAGCACATGTAGCATATTAGATCACGGAGGTAGCACCACTCCTAGATCCACTCCAGTCACTCCTAGATCTCAGATTACATCCCCTCATAAATATAAGAAAGGGGATATTGTCACAACACCAAGTGGAATAAGAAAAAAGTTTAATGGAAAACAATGGCGACGATTATGTTCAAAAGAAGGTTGCTCAAAAGAGTCTCAAAGAAGAGGATACTGTTCTCGACACTTGAGTTTAAAAGGCAGTAGTTTAAGGTCTTGTGCTTCAAGTAGTACGAGTTTTACAAGGTATTACATCATTAATTATTTATATTTAGTTTAATCATTAAGTTAAATATGCAAAAAAAATTTTAGAGGAAATCGAAGTACTATAGATGGAGATGAAACTTCACGGGAATCTCAAACTTCTCCTAGTTTTTCTGAACGACGATTGGCTGGTCGCTTTGACCCTGATGAAACAGAAGCTGCCAACATGCTTGGTATACAACGTAATAATTAATCTAGCATTTTCGAATTGTTCAATTTCATTGTAGATACTTTATAAGAATATTTTTTAAACATATACTCTATATTATATACAATTATTAAACTAAATGTTTATTTTACAGTTTCATTAGGAAGTTCAAGATCTGGAACTCCATTATATTCTTCCCCTTGCCCATTAGGTGGTAATAATAATACACAATCGCCACTTACTGTTGGATCCCGTCAAAATATGTTCCTACCCATTATTTTGCCAGCAAATCAAAATTATCCTTCAACAACACCTACTGGAAATGGACTAGCTACTCCTCCTGCCATAAACAATAATTCCAACAACCAATTTAGACAACAACAACAACTTGTGAAGTACGAAATTTGTATATTTAATTATTTATTTTTTAATTTCATTTTGGGTTCAAATCAATCTTTTTTAATGTTTACAAACTTTAACTTAGAATTATTAATTGGGAGTAAAACTAACCGAATGAAACCTAAGCCTTGTTAGATATTAAAATATAAATAAAATATTTTCTATTAATTATGAGCATTTTCAAATGTTAATATTTTATATACTCATAAGCAGGGTCTGGCACTATCTGGGACTTATAGCACTTATTATCATCATAATAAGCGTTGAAAAAAGCATTTAAATACTTTATTATAAGAACTCAAATAAGCACTTAAAAACATTAAAATAAACAAAAAAAAAACTATTGATAAATTTTTTTTTTAATATTATGATTTAATTTTTATACTTTTAAACATAAAAAAAAAAAAAATTAAAAACTTGAAACTTTAAGCCACTTAAAGGTTATTATACTTCTGTTTATTTTCTGAAAAATTGTTTAATAACCGAAAATATTGATTAATTTGGCCGATTAGTTGGTAAGTGATCAAATACGAGTTATGGTGTTTATTACTAGGAAATGACTTACAAAGGAGAACAATTATTCTTAGTTCTAGGTTTACCGTGAACAAAATAAACAACAATTTACTGATATGTCTAGGTTTTCGTCAGTGGCACCTATCTATATCTAGGTTAGGACTTTTAATTTGACAGCAGATATGCATAAAAGCAAAAATAATCGATAAAACTTAAAATATACATTTTTTTTTTAATGTTTGTAAAAAAGCAAAAAAATAAAACACGTATATTTCATAATTGAACATGACATACACTTGTATAGCATTCTGCTAGATTTTATGTCAAACCATGAAAATAAGCAAATGCTATAAGTCCCGAGCCCTGCTCGTAAGTACTAACTTCCTTAAAAATTAAAATATCGTAAAAGACCAACAATAAAACATAGATAATATTCTTACATTTGAGTTTGATAGTAGGTAAATTCATTCTAATATTTAAGCTTACAACACAAAATTGAAACTGCTGAACGTACATTTTGATGTACATAGTAAGATGGAGACAACACACGTGGTTACTTCTTCTTCTTCTTAATAGTTATAATTGATATTTAGTATACATTGAAAAATGTTTTCCTAGTTTAATTTGTAACTTGCCATCTGGTTATCAAGACTGTAGAGTCTAAATCTTAGACCAAATACCCAAGATTGGTTTGATATTATTTTTAATAATTTATTTATAAATTATAAACAAATATTATTTATAGGCCGGAATTGTTAAGACCAAAAACCCAACATGGCTTACACGAGTCTATGCCAACTTCAAGTCAAACTAGTGTGATCAGAATTTCACCACATACAATACAACCTAAATCAAGTATTGCTGTATATTCTCAATCACAAATATGTTGGAGAGGAATCTTAGCTTCACCTCAACTACAACAAAAACACACAAATCAACCGGCGGCTCAGTGGCAAGTTGAAAGACATCCGAGTGTTGTAGTATCATCTCAACAACATGGTCATATATTAGAAAAAGCATTAACCACAGTTGAAATGGTTAGCATAATAAATATTTATAATAATTAATAAATAAAAAATAAATTTATATTTTATGTTAAATAAATAGAATACAGTTAGTGATGCATATGGTCGAATTTGTGAAAATAATGAAGTTTTTAACAGAGACAATAATAATGTTTTTCAAGAATCTGTGATAAAAAAAGAATCTGCAGGAAATAATGTATCATTTACACAACATTTGTTACATACTACTGGATATCATCAAGTAAGAATCATGGTTTTTTTTTTTTATTTAAATCATAAATTTTTAACTTTTAATTTAGCGAGTGCAAAACATTCCGAACGTCATCCCAACACCCTCTGTAGTTACTAAACATAGCTACACTACTCTTCAGAATGAATATCAGGATTATCAAAATAAGAATTCAGTACTTCAACAAGTAATTGTTCATCCTACTGAACTGTTACCTGTGTTACCCATTGTCGATGAAAGAAAAGAAGAGCCACCTGAACCTAACCCCACGCTGACGAGTAATTATATTTCAATAATTCAATTTTATGTGTGCAACATTGTTATTTATAAATATTAATGTTCTATTATATTTCTCCTATAGACAATGAAAATGGAAATTTAACTGTTTATTCTTGGGATACATTATTGCCAATATTAAATTCAGAAGAAGTAGTCCAGCCAAATATCACTTCAATGCCAAAATCTCTCTCTCCTCCCTTATCAGCTCCACCTATTTTAACTCCACCACCAGCAGAGTCTCCTGATGTTGATGATGATGATGTATTTGAGCAAGAACCTTGCGATACTGATGACACAAATCCCAATACTGCTGCTGGCAAACGTAGAACTCAATCTCTTAGTGCTTTACAAAATACTAAAGAACCGCAAAGTCCACTAACAAAAGCCAAAGATCGGATAAGACGGCCGATGAATGCTTTTATGATATTTAGTAAGAGACATAGAGCTTTGGTACACCAGCGACACCCAAATCAAGATAATAGAACAGTATCAAAGATTCTTGGAGAATGGTGGTATGCATTAGATCCAGATCAGAAACAAAAGTATCATGAATTAGCTTCTGAAGTTAAAGAAGCTCATTTTAAAGCTCATCCAGAGTGGAAGTGGTGTAGTAAGGATAGAAGAAAATCAAGTGGTAGTGGGCGATCTAAGTTAGGATCTACTGATGAACATACACCATTAGATCATGATCCTATGGTTGAAGTAACTATAGAAATGGCTGAGGAACCAAAAGTTCAAGAAAAAAAAGATCCCCCCGATGTAGAAATGAAAAATGATTCAGAAGATGAACAAATGGTTTGTGTTAAGGTTTTTTTTATTTAATAAACAATTTTGTGTTATACTTAGTATGTTTTTTCAATTATTTTTTTATACAATATTTAGGTAGTTGTTGAAAGTTCTGAAATTGATTTAAAATGTAAAGAAAAAGTGACAGATTCTGATACTGAATCACAAAGTGATGCTGAACCATTACACGAGAATAAAACATTTCCTCAACAAAGGTTTAGTCCTGTCAAATCAACTAGTTCCAGTGAAGTAACTTGTCGGCCAAAACCCATAAAAGCTAGGTAAATCAAAATAGTTGTGTACAATTTGAATTAAAAATGTAAAACCATTTCATATCTATTCATTAATAACAAATACATTTTTTTTTTAAATTTTACTAAACTAAAAATTCATAAATTTATTAAGTATTACTGTAATACTTATAAATTATCTTGAAATAATAATTTATGTTTTAAAAACATATAATTTTGGTTTATGTTCTTGTACATACATTTTTACATGCTTATTATCATAATATTGTAATAAAGTGTAAACTATATTGAATACATATTTTATTTTTAGATTGGTATCTTCGGGTTCAACTGATGCTAAGTATCCACCCAAAACAGTTAATTCGAGAGAACCAACAACTCCAATTGTGTATCCATATCATTCTCCAATAAATCCTGTTGGAGTTTCTCCATTTCAACCTACTGGCGGTGCATTTAAATTGATGCCCGCTTCACCCAAAATTAAAAATCCTTCTGATCAATTCCCTCAACAAACACCTGAACCAACTGCGTGGACATCATCTGGATCCGAAACTTGGAATCAAACAAAATTAATCAACACAAATGCTTGGGCAGCATCAACTGCTGAATGGAACAATAACAAACCGACAACTACAACAACTGTTAACTCAAAAATTGTTGTAACACCCTTATCACAGCAGAATATATTTCATTACACATCTTCACCAAACAAGGAAACTGAACAAAAACCAACATGTTCTGTTAGACAAGTAATAGGCGGTCGACCAGTATTAATACAAACTGCTGGTAAACAGTCATCAGGGTTTCAACAACAATCATTAACGTTGGCTTTTTTGAATGCCGGTGACTCTTCCACTTCTCTTGTCACTAATTTATTAGTGGCCAAAGGTAGTGATAACGTAAATCCATCAACAAGGAATAACGAAACAACCACCGTACAATATTTGATACCGAGTCGACTACCAAACATATATTTGCCACAGCAAACACTTACAAGTAAAATATTTATAATATAATGTTTCATTCATGCATTTATTTTATAATTTATTTATCATCTCCAGATACAACACTGAATCAACCACAGTCTGTGAAATCAACACAAGCTTCCACTGTTATTGTCAGTACTCAAAATAATCCGTTAATTATCAATACAAAGTAAGTACCTAAGTAAATAATTAAAGCAATTCAATTTAAATAGTTAAAAAAAAGTATTTGTTGTTCAGTAAAATTACAAAAAAATGTATTATCAAAACATGTTTTTTACATTTTTTTAATAATAATTATATTCTTACAATCATAATTCGTTTTGCTAAAAGTCAATCCACTAAAGCTTCAGTAATTAACTTATATGTTTCCTCATAAAATAATCATATTTTGTTTATAATTTTAGTGAAACTGGGACGACAGCAAAGAATTCCAATATTTCAGGTAATTTATTAATTGCAAATATATCTTGTATTCAAATGATTTTTATAAAGTATCATATAATATTTAAATTAAATTATTAAATTAATATAGAAAAACGAGATCCAGATATTGTTATAAGAGCTGATAATAATGAAAATTTAATGTCTTTTGAGAAGTCACAGTATGCAGATTCTAAAGAAAACGGTTCACCAATTATATTTGATTTTAAAGATGATAGTGCCAAGGTTTGTTGACATTGTTATTAATATTTAATAACAATGCTATATTAATTGATTTTTGGTTAATGTGTTTTAGGAGGAACCGTCAAAAAACGACATAGAAGAAAAGCCATTTGTTCTTGCTCCTACTCCAGCACAATTAGGCAAAGCCCCTTTACAAAGAAGACAATCTATGGGTTAGTACTGTAATTAACTGTAAAAGTATAATACGAGAGATCTTGATAGTCCTAATGAATTCTTGCCAAAAGTCTTTCATAACCATTTCAATTTTTATTAAATAAGTTAATTTTACTTAATCATTTATTAGTGTAAAAATCAGGTGTTTCTTTAAATTATAGTCTTGGCTTCCATTTATTAAAGATTCAAAATTGTATTACAATGAAAGGGGATTCCAAAATAAATTAATAAATTAGTTTTAAGTTTAAGTTTCAGAAATTTACATGTTTCACTATAAATGTACTGTTCCAACTACTTTTTAGGTAGAACTTACCTACTAGACTTTTGGGGGTCAAGATTATCGAGGTTCTACTGTAATTTAGTTTAATACTCTTGGTGTTAGTTATTATTACGAGTTCTCAAAATGTATATATTTTTTACTAGTATATTTTCTAACCTGCAATAATAGTTTGTATTAATTACTTAATTCACATATCTAACTCTGTATGAGCATTAATCATGCGTTGTTATTATATATTTACTTGTTTTTAAGTGCTGTGCCAAATGGGTTGGATCAAGATCATAATACTTAATCAGCTAATTAAAATAATAATAATAAAAAAACTATATTTTGAAATTTTCTTCATTTACTTGTTTATAATTTTATTTAAATTATAAGTTAATCATACCAAACATAAAATGTTATGATTGTACTTAGAAATTTAAAACTAAATATATCTATAATTTTTGTGAAATAGATAAATAGATGCTTCATTCATTAGATGCATTTGATATTTTTCACTACATGAATAATATTATAACATTATTAGAGAACTTATTTTTATATATAATAATTAAATCACAAAAATGTGTTGTACATTTCTAATATTCATCATATATTTTCAGTATCTTCAAGTCAAGATTCGTTGCCAAATTCCTTACCTGATAAAGATTCTGATATGGTTGAAGATGCAACTGACGAAGTTCCAGTGTCACCGTCGGCCAAGCGTAGCTTTTTCAAAAAAAATATTGAGGACGGTATGGACCGTGTCTTAGAACAAGTAAACTTTGAAATGAAGTTTTCTTCGTTACCACAATTTAAACCGGATGAATGTAATTCACCAAGTGCAATATCAGTACCCTCCAGTCCCCATGTATTCAATGCTCAAACATTCCGCAAAAAGCAATTATCTGACTGTGACACACAGGCAGAAACACCAAAATCATCAGGGAAACTTGTTGGAAATACATTTTTTGGTCCAGATTTTAATCCAGAAGCATATAGAGGAGTATTAGAACAGGAAGATACAGTGGCGGCTTCACCTAGGACACCTAAAACACCTAGTGGGCGAAATGATAGTTCTGCAGCAGAAAAAGGACACCGAAAGATGTTGGAACAGAGAAGACAATTAGTTATGACTCTATTTCAAGAGCAAGGCATGTTTCCTTCTACTCAATCAACTTCAGTTTTTCAGGTAAATAATGAATTATCATTGTTGTTTGTTGATTTAATAAATAACCTAATTTTTTTCCAGGCTAACCATTCAGATATTTTTCCTAATAAATCATCATTACAACTCAAAATACGAGAGGTGCGTCAAAAGCTTATGGCACACAACACATTGACTCCAAGTAGTGCAAGTGCTTTAAATAGCCCTAGTGAATCTTCAACGACCAATACTCCAAGTAAGAATTTACGTTTCCACAAGGAGCTCTTGTACTAGACTGAATTTCAACAAAAATATCTAGAACAGTAACTACTAATGAGGTGATTATATATATAAAAAAAGGGCATGGCTTAAAATTTTAAATGATACATTTCTCAAGAATTATACTAGCATATTTCTGAAATTAAGAACCTTGCTGGATTAACGCCGTCTGTAATTTTAGCTATGTAATACACTCGGAAATGAAAATCTTAAAAACAAATTATGTATGTTATTTAAAATGATAAATATTAATATTCGTTAATTATACATTATTTTAATTTAAAAGACAATCTATTGATATTTCAAAATAATTGTATTGCTATTTGCTACACATTTTTAATTTATGAACATACTTGATACTTCTACATTGGTAAATATAATATTTAATATTTATCTACATTTAAAATTTAAAAACAATTACTTTAACTCAATATACTGTACAAACGATTATGGTAGAAACAAAAAATAATTATTTTATAAATATAATTTTTTAAATGATTACTTACCACAATAATTTGTGGTATCATCAATTAAAAATTAAATAATTAAAGGTCTGCCGTTACTCCAGAAAGATCCAAAATCATTAATAAAAAATATATTCGTAACAAGGTTGTTTTTTTTTTTGTTTATAATTTTAGACTCTTCAACATTGCCACCTTCTCAACAAACCCATAGTGTTATGACATCCAGCTAACATCACTGTATCATAGTGCTTAACTTCAAGTCACATTAAACCTCTAAGATATATTCTGCTACTATAATAATATTAAGTAACTGGTTTATTACTATATATTATTTAAAATATTACTATCTATAAAAACACCATCATTTATAGATTATTTTTATAACCAAAATTTTATTTTTACTTGATTTTGTACAATAATGTTATTGTTTTAATAAGTTGAATAAAGAATTAATGAAAATGTTAAAACGGTTATTTTACCAATAATTAGACTGAGGACACTCATTTATAAATGTTAATAAATAGCACTTGCTCGACACCTGTTATAGCACTGACATTTAATTATTCTTACCTCAACTGTTTTATTATTATTATTATTATAGCTGTGTAACATAACATGTATATTAATTAATTATAATAATAATATCGATCTCTAAACACAATAGACAAATCCACCACCATAAAAGTCTTTCAGAACTTATTGTAATTGCTCTTAATGTAGTTCACTCTTGTTTGTTTTTATTATTATTATTATTATTATTATATATATTATTTTTTACTTAGTGTATACTTATAATGCTTAATTATTAATTATATTTGTGCCATAGATTTGCGTGGTTATTCATTTTTAAATTGATATAATTATTCAAGATACTTCAATTCCATTTAATTGTATGAATATTTTAAGTAAAATTAACAGATTTATGTTTAAGTTTGAAAATGTATTTTTACTCATTAATTTTATTATAAAATGGCCAATGCCAACATTTTGTTTAAGTTATTTTTAATGTTTATTATGACATATAAATACAAACTGTTCAATGTAAATTATATATTTTAAAGTTGTACAACATATTATACTTAAAAATAGTTTTATTTGTTTACAATGTGTTGTGAAAATCAAAGCTTTAAAATTAACATCTAATATTTATGCAAACTACTTTATACTTCAGTAATTAATCTAAGAAATTCTAAAATTTTATCGCTCTATATTTGTGTTCATAAAATTAAAATATTCTGTATCCATTGGATGTAACTATGCAAGATATATACAATTTGTAAAATAATAAAGAAAAAATAATTCAAAAATTGTTTGGCCAATGTTAAAGAAAATTATATTTTTTATAGACAAAATTTGATCAAATAAGCAGTTATTTTATTTTAAAAGTACAAGTGCCATTATTAAAAAAAATATTTAATTTAATCGATTTGTTAAATGCGGGTCTGCTCAACAAAAATGCATTTGTTTTTAATTTTCACTGGTATTTTATGCATTAGTACAATAAATTAAGACAGTTATAATTTTTATTTATAAGTACAAAAATCAGTTTTATTAGTTGTTTAGAAAAGAAAATTGTATTGTATACTCGTATACTGTGTTAAATTATTTATAAATTATTTTAAGTTGTAAGTATAAATAGTCTATGTTGCAGGTTAGTCCATTTAATGTTTAACATCTCATCAGTAAATAAATACTGATAAATTAGCTACATACTGAACAATGTATAAATGTCTCATACAATTGATGAGTTAAAATAAAATCAATCCTGTCAATTTAGTGTACCACTGTGTATCCAAACATATAATATTATATTGTTTTATTATATTGGAGTGTATAATTACGAATTTGATGAATTTGTTAACAATTTGTATAACTCTAAATTATATCTTTTATTAATTTATTTGTTTATAAATATTAACTATGCTAAAAATTCTGGACGGTACAGAGGTATAAAAATCTTTATTCAAAATTCACATATTTATTCCTTATTGATCTAATGTTTTTTATTTTAAATTGCATTACTAGTTAAACATTGCACCAGCCGTCCTCAGAATTTATTAGTTTTGATTAAAATATATGTGTTTACCTATATTGCTTGTCATATTTTACGCTTTCATCAAAATTTAAATTTAAAATAGAAATGTATATTTTAATTCATAGTACAGTGGGTAAACATTTTTAATTAAGGGGACCACCTGTTGTATGTGACAATTGAAATTACCTTATGTATTGTAAAATTGTGTTGTTAAATATTAACTAACCCATGCTATATGATTAGAATTAAATCAACTCTTTGTTAAATGTTTTATTTATTTTAACGTTATATATTATATATCGATGTCTGATTTTTTTATTTTTTTTATTATTTGTCTTCATTTAATGAAATTGACTGTTTCTATTATTATTAGTTCTTTTTTACGTTACTAGTTATTATTTTGAATTACAATATTAATATATATTTTTAAACAAAACAAATATTACTATAAGTTGTTGTTAGTCGAAAAATATTTTATAGTTTTAATTTATCGATTATTATATTGATACAATTATGAAATTACTAATTAAAAGTAATATTATTATTATTATGCTAGTGTGTATAATTTGTAAACCTCAATTAATGATAAAAAAAGAAATGTGTTGTTTACTGCAAAAGCAGTGCACCACCAACATATTTTATTTGCTTGGTACCATTGGATACTCTCTCCCCACCCCATGCTCAACATCATATGACATCATCGTCCTCGAGATTGTGTATCCATCAAAAGTCTAGAAAATGATTAAAGACTGTCCTGAATACTCTTGTATTAAATTTTCAAGCTTTTTGTCCTAGCACATATGTTTCCGTTGACATTAATTTTATTAAAAGTAATATAATCAAAAATTGTATAAGCCTATAAATAGCTCAACATGAATCAAAATAAATATTTTTTTTTACTTGTGTCTTCTTACACTATAAGTAGTCGAAATAATGGGCTAAAATGCACTTTACCACGCCCTTTATGAATTTTGATTTATTTTTAAAAGATGTGTTTCTCAACGCTGATTTCAAAACTGTTTGAAATTTTTTAGGTAAACCATTCTTTTATTTATTTATCATTTATTTTATTTTCATAAAACTATAGTATAGTATTTACTAGTCGAGCTGTTAAAACCTAGCTAGTAGCTACACAATTATTGGATTTCTATTATAGGTATTAAAATAATAATTTTAATGGTAATTAACTATTATCTAATTATTGTGTATTATAATTATATTCCCTTCATCAATGAACTGTGTATATTATTTAAACATATCTAATCATTTTTACGTAATATTTTAATTTTTAAAAGTTGTTTTATAAATTTATGTTCTTGATACATTTTTCTAAGTTCATATCACATACATATCTATTACATTACAAACCTAAATTAACGTGGTTTAAAATAGTCATCTTATATTTTATTCATCTTAGCTTTCATAAGACTTATGTGACTTATTATTTTTTATAATTTCACATCATTTTTTAGAATTGTTTCAAGTCCAATGTTCAAAGTTTTTATAATTTTAATTTTGAATCCACAACCCCGATGGATAGTTACCAATAATACATTTTTTAAATATCTATCACATGCTTACTTTCATTCAGATGATGATGTGTGAACATTTCCAAGTACATTTTTTAGCATTACTCGAGAGTCGAGGCATTAGTTACTTCAAATTGGTCTTGTAAATTGTTGAGTGCATAAATATGAGCATACTTAACAAGTTAACAATAATTTTTCCATATAAATCCGGGCCCTGGTTATTACTATAGATAATCGTTGTTACTTGTTACTTAGTACTGTAGTAATATATAGTCACTTCATTTTTTAGAAAATAGGTACGTCAGCAGCAGTGCAGACAGCACACTATTTATAGTCTTATAGAATAATATAGTTTAATTCAACATTAATGTCGGTCCCAGATAGAATATTATAGGCAAGATTAATGTATCCAATTTGTTTTTACTTTTGTAAATTTCAAATCCTAATTTTGTATTTCTCTCAAGTCTCTAAACTTCTAGAGTCTTATATTTAGTTGAGGTTTAGCCATTAAAACTAAAAACAATATTGTGATCTGTCTGAAAAATTAATGGACTCTCAACAGTAGTGTAGCTGAATAGACTGTAGGTATAGGTACGCAAAGTTCCGTGTTATGAATTTTTTAGATGTAAATACTCCGAATAATATTCTGTATCGGAATTTGAAATAAAAAATTTGTCGTGTCATCCAAAGAAGTAAAAAACTTAGATGACATCATATTGTTTTATTACTATTCTTAATTCTATAAAATCTATCATCTATGGCAAAAGCTGATCGTCGTCACTTATCGGAAACGATTCACAATTCTAATAATTTCAATGAACAAAAGATAAATGTGTAAGACATAAAAAATGAATCGTAAGGTTCAGCGGAGGCACCATTCAATAAAAGCTGAAAAATAATAATTGAAATATTTTTAAAATTGCATTATTGTGTATTGAAACTAACAATACACAAATATATTATGAGGAAATATGAATATATTATATTCTTGAATTGTTTAAAATATAAAATTATAAAATAGGTATACCTATCAAATGCAATCGAAATTAATACTAAATACACAAAATATTAATTATTAATTTTGTGTTTCTGACAGTATTCAGAGAAAATATTTGACTTAGTATTTTACAAACGTAGATACCGCAAATGGGATGTATTATGCATATATTATACATATATGTATCTTTATGTTTACTCTAAATATTAGTAATTACATTTATTTATAATAAAATTTTTATTTAATAATTCATGAAAAATAAGCTTGTGCTTCTAATATTTAAACCCCACCTTAATCAATAAACAAAAAAAATAAATGATAATAATACTATTTATGTTGATATAATTTAAATAAATGGCCTCAGTTTTTGAAGCTTAAATAAAAAAAAAGAAAAATTTAAATAAAAAATCATAAAGTATTTTGGTAACTATAATATCATATTTTATTAATTCAGTGAACAAATCGTATGAAAAGTTATAATATAATATATCCATGGTTTTACCATAATTGACGAAATATAATACAATCCTTGGTGATTGTCAATGTAGTTGCAGAATACGTAGTGAATTAAAGACTAAAATTTCAGTTGGCAAAGCAGTCATAAGCAAGCTGCATGTACTGCGTTCTGTGCCGTTTATTTCATAATTAATCCTACAATTTTCAAACTAGTTCAGTTGTAGATATTTCATTTGTTCCGCAGTGCACACACAATATCACTGATTCCGCCGATACCCGAAAGAGTCGTTGTTTAGAGTAATTAAGTTTGTTTTCATAATCTTCCGAGGCTTAGATTTAATTTTTTTCTTTAAATAAATATTTAATTTCACGAAAAACAGATATTTTATTTATGAGAGCAAAATGCATAAAATACAAGAGGCCAATTAATACAAACGCCGCGCGCCGTCGTCGATTTTCCGGTCCCCGATTATATTGCAGCTTTTTTAAGTACTCGTTACTTACATACATTACGGTTTCATTTAGAAATACCCGTTATAACTGACAAGTGATAAGACACAATTTTAATTCATAAGTATTATATGGTACATTTTTTAAAATCCAAAGTTAGGAGTTACAGCCTCACAGGACATTATTAATTTAGTGTA
>NW_019104094.1:0-87168 GCF_001856785.1 Myzus persicae | reverse complement strand
TTGTCAGGCCACATTTTTAAAAATAGTAAATGCAGATATCGTTTAATATCATTTAGGTTAGGCTCTTGAAGAATATATTTTAATGAATTCAAATTATTCATTAATAATTTGTTTGCCTTTTGGTACATATGTACAGCCGTACAGGTATAGGTATCTACATTTAATCAATGCAATTTATTCCAAATAAAATGAATACATTATATTTATTTACTTATTATAATAAATAATTTAATAATAATACAATATTCCATACAGTTACAGACGTACAGTATTCATAAGTTTTTTAAATTAATTATACTATTCTAGCTTATACCTTCTACTTTTTAGTTTCGAAAATCTATCTACTGCCTCATCTAAATCTATTTTGTTAGCATCTTCTTTTTCTACCGCTATGACCAATTAGTCACTCAAACGCTCGTCACCCATTGAAGATCTTAGATAAGATTTTACTCTTTTGAGTGAAGAAAAAAACCTTTCATTTGATGCAGTACTCACTGGAAGAGTGTTTATAATTTGAAGTATCTTCAATGTTTCTGAAAATGCTGCTGGTAGTTTTTTGAGTGTATCAATAATTAAATTTAAATCTGGTTGAACAATATTTTTTTGTTGAAGCAACGATTTTGCAGAAGTAAATTCAGATGGAATTTTTAATACATTAATTTTAAAATATTTGTAATGATTTAAAAAATTTTGTAAATGTAAACATTCTTCATTGAAATAGTTGTTATTCTTATAATCAAATATCTGGAATATGTTAAATAAATCTTGGTTTTTTTTCAGAAAAACGCAAGTCTATCTGTGTCAGAAACCTGGTAAATAAATATAAAAGATTATAAATCTCTAGTAAATATAAATAATATTATGGAATATCTGAGAGTTTGCAATACAAATCTATCTAAACAATAATTATAAGATTTTCTGAGTGTAGTTTAAATTTTTAAACAAAAGTACATGTATTATAAGAACAATACCTCAGCAAGTAAATTCTAATGTGATTTTAATTTTTAACAATTTATTTATTTAGCTAATAACATATTGATTCTAATTTTTAAATGAATTGTCTATGACACTTTAATAAATATTGATGAGTGAAAGTACTATTATGTAGGTACAATATTATATTTTGAAATATCAAGATAGATTTCTATAGTAGTATTATATTAAATAAATATTTATTTACCTGTCAATAATAGCATAGAAAACTTCGCTTTTTACATTTTGTGTAATATTTGTGTTTTGAGCTTTTCCTAATGTAGAATCGACCAAGTAGTCATCCAAATTTTTATTGAATGTACAATTTCTTTTTAATCTTATTTTTCTTACTTCGTCATCAGCTAATCCATTTTTCTTAGCAAATAATTTTGACTTATTATGAATTTGAAAGAATGTCTCTTCATTACGGAAACTCTGTAGATCTTTTTTAGTTGATTTGACCAAATGCATCAGGTAGAAAAATTGAAGTAGATTGTAATTCACATGACAAGCAGTGAACACACTTAAGAATTTTTTTCATAAAACTCAATATCATAATAAATTGAAAAGTAGAAATTTCCTCGAGTAATCCACATGCTCTAGCTGTTTGATCTCCTTGTAGAGTAAAAATAGTCAAAACTTCTTTAATTTCTGAGTATCTCTGTTTTATTTTTTGTAGTGAGCTATACCAATACGACCATCTGGTTTCTACTAATCTTTCCAAATGTAATACCTTGATTTTTTTATCA
Source organism: Myzus persicae (assembly GCF_001856785.1). NCBI lineage: Eukaryota > Metazoa > Arthropoda > Insecta > Hemiptera > Aphididae > Myzus > Myzus persicae. The sequence goes on along the minus strand of NW_019104094.1, from coordinate 85,447 downwards.
TTTTGGATTTTAGTGAATAATTCATACCTGGTTTGGCTATTCATTAAATATGTATAAATACCTTGAACAGTATCAAACATGTTTACCACAGACCTTATGTCTTGAATTGAATTTAATAAACATAAGTTAAGACGATGTGCATAACAATGTATATATATAGAGTGTGGAACAATGTCTGCTATTCTCTTTTGTACACCTGTAAAAGATCCACTCATCACTGATGCACCATCGTAGCACTGGGCTACACATCTGCTAATGTCCAACTTATTTTCCGCAACAAAAGTTAAAATAGCTTTACTTAGAGAGTCTGCATCACACCTTTTCATATGATAGCAGCCAAGAGCTTTTTCTTGAATATTATAGTTTTTATCAATAAATCTGATTAAAAAACTCAGTTGCTCTTTTATACTCGCATCATTTGTTTCATTTTTACGTAAATTACGTTAACATGTGAAAACTTCACTCTTCACTGTTCACTGTTCAATCTTAAATCGGTATCATTAATATCAATAAGCTTTCATTTCATTTTCGATCTATTTTAAGAATGTATTTTCCAGTAATCACTAATCCGTCAGTCGTCCGTCGACCGTATACCCCCACCAACAACCACCGGTGTGCGACGTGCGTACAGTGCCGTCAGTCCTTTGTGAACCATAATATACAGCCAGTTCCAATTGGCACCACTATAATATACANCGTAAAAATCATGAAAATGTGCAAAATATTTTGAGTTAGAAATTTATAAAAATGTTTCGTTTAATTACGAATTGCCAGGGGAAATGCTGGCAAATGCATAAACATTTAATTTTTATTATTTTAAAAATTTAAACCAAATTACTGGCTACTTTTGTCTGTATATAAAAAAAATTGTGATGTAAGTTTCCGTATAACTGTTAATTTAACTGAGTTAAAAATAACATTTAGATAACTATTAAATAAAAACTTTTTAAAATTTTTTATATCAACTCAAATTAACTCTAATAACTTAATTTATTAAGTAACGAGTTACTTTTAAGTTTTAATCAAATCATCAAATCAAAGTTGCGTCGTTTGTTTATAAAAAATTTAATAATAAATATAACAAAAATTAAACTATGATAAAAATGACGTCTTCCGTGCGCACGCGACAAGCCTATGCTAAACACTTAGATTATACCATATATGATCTAAGGCTAAATATTATAACCTTATATTGTATTTTAAATATAAATTATAACATTTCTTTGTACTGACCATAGAGTACTCTATGGTACTAACCAATTTTTAATAATAATATTGTGTTTTAAATTCTTGAAATAATATACAATCATCTTATATGAAAATATTTGTTCTTTTAGGGTTTTTAATACTTTTTATAGGTATACCTAAGTTGGCCGATTTTTTTTATTTTACCGGTAGAAATTGTTTACCCAGTCCGGCTCTGCCTTTCACCGAGAGCGCTAGGTGTACTCCTTAGTTCTTTCTTTGGTGAACAGCTGATTTTTGATGATAAACTGTGAGCATCACCTCGGAGACCAATATTTTTCTATGCGGCGTTGAATAATCACTAACTCTGCATACACAAATATAGATAGTAGTTATCTTAATAATACATAACACAATATTCAAGTTCACATCCATAATTTATGATTGTTGACTGTTGACTGTTGTCGTTCTCGTTGTTTAAAATTAACGAATACCTGCGTTGAAAACCGTAAAACTTGAATCGACGATTAGCAGGTATTAAGTACATAATAATATTCATCATTTACTACGAGATTCTTGCATTCCTCTCCACCAATACGGGCTGACGAGAGCGTTTTCGATTTCTTTTGCATCCGCTGCAATAAAATTATATTATGAAACCCTAATCTTCCGTCTGCTGTGTTGAATATAACTACTGTCAAACAAGACGGGCATAGAAATAAAAATGGCTTCGCCGGAATCAAAACGAATAAGGTAACATTTCTTACAATTATGTCCGAGGTTGTGTCTCAGTTATGTTTTTTTTAAACTCAAGGTATTCACCATACAGTTTAATAAAACAAATATTAACTTTTTAAACGCCTAGGTCATGGCACAATATCTTGAATTGTATGTTGATCAAATATAAAAAGTTATACTCAGGAAACCGATTGATTCAACTGAATGAAGTATTTCCTCTTAAAATTAATATCTATCACTGCTATAAAAATCCTAAAGAATGTACTTTTTGTCATTTATAGAATGACATTAATACTTAGTTTTATGCCCATGATATAAACTGTGTTAGGTACTTAAGAAGTTAGGCAGTTGAAATATTTTAGTGATGTTTTTTTTAGAGAATTTTGATGCATCCAAATAAAATTCAAGAGGGTAGTTTTTGAATTATAAAACGTTGTGTACTAGCGATAATATGTTTATAGTAATGGGTTAAGTAGATATGGAGTCTTGGACGATTTGAAAAAGCTAGTAATTACTATTGATCTATCAATATATATAATTTCTAAAAATGGTCCTAGTATAATAAATACCACATCTAGTACTTACAGGCCCGGATACAGAGCAAATATCTGTGGAGGGCCCACATTTTTGTGTTATTGTAAAATTACAATATTGGTCATTGAAATCACTGTCCACCATGAACCGAGATAGTACTATCTTAGTTTGTGCACTCCTGAATAAAACTTATAATAATATATTATATTATCAGACGTACATGTAATTTTAAATCTAGTAATATCAGGATCTGTAGAATTATTAAAACAATTTGGGAAATAATATGTCTGCAGGGGAGCCCCTAGCCCCCCCCCCCCTGGATCCGTCTCTGAGTACTTATTACATAGGTTTATATTTTTATAAATCCATTTTTAAGGATTATTATCCTAAGTATATACATTTTAATAACTCAGATAATACTCATTAGAATATTTAGATTTAGTTTCATCAGGATTTTTAAGAACATCTACCGTTCAATAATTTGCACTAAAAAAGGGGTTCTCACTTAAAAATAGAAATTTGTATCACTACAGGATATTCCTTCAGTAATACAAAATAATATTAGCAATTGGAAAATGTGGTTTTTAGATATACTCTTAAAGCTAGAATTATGTCCCTACTGTTTAAGTTAAAAATCGGTGGTGAGCTTGCTTAATAAATCACCTTGTATGGTTATACCTATATTTATTATCTTGTTATGATAGGTACTAAACTACTAAATAATTATAGAATTTTTGATGTAAAGACAAAATATAAATAATAATTTTATACAACCATTTATTCATTTCACGTTTACCTACCAAGTTTATCTTATAGAAATTGTTAATACCAAGTCTGGGCATGTTACATTTTTTTTTAAACTCCTTAAGTTAAGTTAATATAGACAAATGTAAGTTGTCAATTGTGATAGAATAAGGTGGGGTACATCTTGTCATGTGGCAGCCTGTACTAACACTGTAAACTCCAGCCTCCAGGTACCAGGGGGTAGGGACCTACACATTATACTAACAATCGCTACAGAATGTAGTCCCCCGGTTCCCAGAGCGTATGGAAACCTAATTTTGACAAATTGTTGTATGTTGCTTGTATTAATTTCAAAATATTAATTAATAAGCATGGAGGCGCTGTCAACATAATGCTTAAGCAGTGTACGCTGTCTTCACAATAGAATTTCAACTTGGTTTTCTGGTTATTACGATTTATGGTACAGATATATAGGGTGGCTTATTTAAAAATAAAAACTAACCAGCTCTCCACAGTGTTGGCTTATTCATTTATTTTATTTCCTTTTCAGATAGATAGTAAATACGACGAAATTAGGCTACTACGGCCTTGCATTATTTATACCGACAGGCGACCGTAATTCCATTAATGAATATAAATATAATAATGACTAATAAGTAATAATTAGTGCTCGGAAGTTGTAGGAGCTAAAAAGGTAAAATATGCATGCAAATATACACGAAAAAATTGCAAAATATGCATTAATAATGTTAAATATGCAAAAATATTATTCTGAATTCCAAAAATTAAATACATCAGATGTTGTTTACAAATTAATCATATACATAAAAATTATTTATAACTAAAAAAAAAGTATAACTGGTTGGCATTTTGACATCTCATTGAGCTGAAAATAAAATTAATAATATTTTTTCAGTATTTTTAAAATTACGAAAAAAATACATGTTTTCTAATACCTGTTAAGTTATTGTATTGAACCACCAATATTTTCTTAAGATTTTCTATTTCAAATGAACGACGATTATTCAATAGAAGATTTTTATATCGAGAAAACGATCTTTCAACGTCAGTTGAAGTCATCGGAGCATATTTATAAAATTGACTATGGCGATGTCAATATATACCATCGTTGGTCATTTTGAGTTTTATATTCAATATTAGTTGAAAATTTGAAATATACAGGTTAAGAAACAAAAAAAATCAATTTTTTTAGAAAAATATGAAATATGCATAATATGTTTATAAAATCAATGAAATATATGCACTTTTTAGCTTAAATTGGCAAAATATGCATTTTCAATTTTCAAAGTCGCAATTGTATACTTTAAATTTCTAGCTAGGTCTGCTATAAATTGAGATCATACAGAACAATATGCAATTCCTACAACTTCCGAGCCCTAGTAATAATATTAATGTTACTAATAATGTTAAGTTAATGACTAATGAGTATACAAACTTGTGTGGGAAATTGAAAGTTATTAATAAAAGTAATAATAATTATTATTATTATTATAATTATATAACTATATAGTTATATTTTTCTTTTATTAATAACGCGGTTACTCATAAAACATTTCTGTTTATAATTTAGATTTTTTTTCTATTAATTATCCCGCTGCAACATAGACCATTGGGTGTTATTAGCTATTTTTAAGGGACGCATGTAAATTCCTCCCAAAATGAACTACAGGTAAAATAAGGTACATGTAAATTCCGCCCGAAAAAAATACAGGTAATGAAACATACATGTAAATTCCGCCCGAAAAAATGTATGACTGTTAATAAACAAATTTCTGAATGTGTCTTATTAATCATATTATTACTGACATAACATAGATTAAGCATTATAATTTAGAAGTGGGTATTTAAATAAATATATATTTCACATATTAAGTCAATAATTACAATGTAAATCATGTATAATCGTAAAAATAATAATAATTATAAAAGTAAATATAACAATCATAATATTATAGTAAAATTAAATCATGATCAATAATTAGCACAATATATATAAAAGTATTAAAAATAGTAAAATAGTAAAAATTATAATAATAAATACGAGTCAAAATAAAATCATCAATAATAAGCACATATTTTTATAAGTCGTATATATTATATAGCATATAAAATTGTTAAAATATTAATAATTATAATAGTAAATACGAGTTAAAATATCACTTCAATACTATTTATTTTTTGTTCATGTTCGAACATTTTGTGACTTCCCAATACTATAAGTTATAGCACGCGCCGCGCGCCGCGTCGCGAAAAGTACGGTCGCGTCGTACAGTCACGGAACGCTTAGTTTAAAAATATTTATTTTTCCGGTCGGAACTATTTTTGTACCTGTATATTTTTTCGGGCGGAATTTACATGTACCTTTTTTACTTAGATATTTTTCCGGGTGGAATTTACCATAGACCTTGTTTTTACCTGTTCATTTCGGGCGGAATTTACAATCTCCCATTTTAAGGAGTTACAATAGGGTTGGTATGGTTGTTAGAAACTCGTATGTGTTATTATTATACAATGTTTTTGCCACTAAGAACCTGGGTGAACACCCATCCGAAACTAGTTACAGTGCACGGTTGCGTACTCTCAATCAGTCAATCACGTTGCGTACCTTATTACGGCAACTGCGCCACGCCAAGCCAGATACAATATGTCTAAATAATATTATATTCTGCGAATATGCAACAAAATAAATTAATATCTATTATTATGAATTATTATTTATTAATCAATATATTCAATATTTTGGATTATTATTTATTCATTAATATATTTAATATTTCTGATTATTATAATTTTTTTTTATAAAATTAATTTTTACAAAATTTAAAATATTTTTAATCTGTGGTTTAAGAATATGATTAACTTTACGTGACCATGAAATAAATTAACTTAATATAAGTCTCTGAAAATTTTTTACTTGTTGAGTTAGAAGTTAACTCGTAAAAAACTTAGTTAAAAAACTATTTAACTTTTTAACTTGTTAATGTGCAACCTTGCTTTGAATACTTAAATCAATGGTTAAATCCACAAAATAATTAAATTATTTTTATGTATTTGTTGACCTAATGGTCCACAATTATACTAAATTATAATAACCAAGTTCATTATTAGAATATAATTAATTACCCACATATAGTATCAAATATTATCTAATTCAGTTGTAATGCTATAATGAATATTTATTATTTAATAATAACTAAAAATTAATAAGTAATAATTAATTAATAGCGATTAATGAGTACATATGTGCATGGGATACTGAGTAAATAAAAATATTTTTTTTCTCAGTGATGCGATTACCTCTGTACCTTTCAGGTTAAATAACAAAATATTATGTACATAACTACTCTGTAAAAATGCAATGTAAACTTACAAGGTTAGGTTAGTTTATTTCTTATTAGTTATTATATTTATAAATAATATTTGATATTTCTTATTATTATTATTTTTTTTTACAATATAGAATACATTTTAAATTAGTGGTTTGAAGAAAACAATTAACTTAACTTGACAATAATATCAGTTAACTCATAAAATATTTCATACCATAGGAAAAAAATGTAACTTGGTTAAAAGTAACTTACATTAAACTTTTTAACTCATTAATACCTAACCTTTGTCAATCAGAAACTTGATTATTTTGATTTTTACCTACTTATAATATAATTATGATGTCTCTAGACTCTCTTCTCAAGATGTAGAAAATATAGCAAATGACAATGAAGTACAAACTAATATAGTTCTTAAAATACCAAATGGTTTATGTTACAAGAAATTTGATGAAATGCGAAGGTAATTTCTTAAAGTTTATTATAAAATATATTCATAGGTGTTGTTTTGATTTTACTAATTCTATTCTTCGTTGTAGTAATAAACAATTATGTGATATAAAAATTATTGCCAAAAATGGTGCAGAAATATGGGCTCATAAAGTTGTTCTGGCAGCCAATAGTGAATATTTTAATATTATGTTTAATAGTAAATTTAAAGAGTCTAAAGAATTAGAAATCCAGATTCAAGAATTAGATCCAAATGTATTGAGTTTGTTAATAGACTTTATTTATTCATCGGAGTTAGTTGTAAATGAACAAAATGTCCAAGTAAATTAATATTTAACTTAAAATTTATAAATATAATCTAATACATTTTTATTTTTAAATTTCTTGTAGGAAATTTTAAATGGAATCTGTTTGTTGCAATTGGATGAATCAATCTGCTGTGAATGCATTGATTACATTAAATCAAGAATTGATCCTGCAAATTGTTTAGGTATGAAAGAAATGGCTGAATGTCTTGGATTAAGTGATTTTTATACATTCTGTTTGAATTACACTTTAGTTAACTTTAAGTAAGTATACTACATTTTCATGTTTTTTTATCAAGTCTAAATTTATTTCTTTATCAACTCTCAAAAAATAATTAAATAATTAAAAACTGGAGTAAACAAAATGTTAATTTAAGTATCAGTAGAATGTTTCAAAGTCCTAAAATGAATAATGATTGAATTACAGTAAAAATTTAAAACCATTTTTGATGAGAAATATTTATGTTTGTAACATACATTACAAGTTTCAAATGCCCACTAACAATATGGTTTTAATTACAACAAAAACTGAAATTGTTATTCTTTGTTTAAATATTTTTTTTTCCTGATGTTTTTGTGAACTATTGGGAATTTTCTATTTCAACCTCTAAAATTTACCAACTATAGATTCCTACCAGAAAAAATAATGAAGCTGGAAAACAAAGTATTATTTTGACTGCTTATCTTGTATACATACAAAAAACACAATATAATTTTTTTCGTTGTAGTGAAAAGTGACAATTTTTTCGCTGTTTATTTTTTACTTTGGACCTTCTAATTTCGACCCAATTACCTCCATATTGATTTGTATTTTATTTAGTTTTAACTTTAATTTTTAATTGACAAATACTGTCTCATTTTTAAAAATGTTAAAAAATATTTTATTATGAATTTATAGCATTAATCTTTAAACTTTATATTATACAATCATTTTACAGACAAGTATACAAAAATGAAGAATTTTTGCTGATTACTTTTGATAAAATATTACAATTGATTAAAAGTGAAGATCTGTGTGTAAATGATGAAAAGGCAAGTATATTATGCAGTGGCGTATCCATAATTTTTTTTTTGTTTTTTTTTGGTAAGGGGGGGGGGGAGTTAAAAAAATTTAACAAATTAAATTGTTTTAAATTGTGTGTTTTTATTATATCAATAATCATACATTAAACATTTTTTTACTATTTTATAACCCGAATTATAAAAAAATGAAATATTTACATATTCTCTTTTTTGAAAACTATAAATGTATATTTAATTTTCGTTTTGATTTTTTAGCAAGTCCATCTATAAAATCATTAATATCCACATTAATATCGCAATGGATGTTTAGTAAGGCTTAACCATTTAAACGTATTGGTCCAAAAGAATTTCTGAAATAAGTTTTCAAACAACAGAGGTTAGAAAATAATCGTACTCCCCTGGCAGTAGACACTGGAAGTGTTATGAATAATTGAAGAAGTTTAGATATAATTGGATGAAGTCTGGACAGATTTGGAAGTATACTTCAATAGCATTTTGTTCTTGAATTCAGAAGATGTTAAAGTTGAATATTTAGTGGACCACAATTCTAATTCTTATTTAATATATGATCTTTTCAATTTGAATCGAAACATTCATCAATTATTTCTTTATATGTTTCTACTAATTGATTTAAATTACCTTTAATCTCTTCAGATATTTTCATTTCTATCTTAGGTAAAAAACATCAAAATTATTCAAAACAATCCTGTGAGGGATAAATCGTACAATTGGTCTAGAAAATAATCTATAAAAGGTATGAATACTGGGACTCAAAAAAATATTTTGGGTTATCTGATTTACCTTGACGTAACTAACAGTAATATCAAATTTTTCACATAATGTTATCACAGATAAAAACAATTATTGAAATTCTACATCACAACTTTCTCTAATATCCTGAATATTATTTTGAGCATCAGATGTAGCTTCTAGTATAGATTTTAAATCAAGTTTTTTTGTTTTGAAATATTGGTGAAGAGGGAAACATATGGAAAGAATTTTCACTAAAATAGATAAAGCTGTTTGAAACTTTAACTGTTTTATTGCAGTAAGAAAAAGACTTGCAGAACTAGAAGTGTTAGAATCTGTGAAAAAGGTAATTTTATCCAGTGCATTTTATATGGCTTGTTGAAGTTCTTCAAATAATATGGCTGCATCATGGCAATCGACCTATCAAGTTGCACATAGACTTTTTAGTTTAAAACGATTATTTTGTGGAAATACTTATTCTATTGACAATTGCAAGATACTTAGCTTTTTTGTATAACCAAAAAACTTACACTTTGTATAGTACCCATACAATTTCTTACCTCTGGTACTTTACAGCTAAAAGTTATAGCCACATTTATATTTCATATAATACAATAGATTATCTGTATTCTGTATCATACTATCATGTAATTCGGTTTAGGGGGGGGGGGAGCAATGTTATGCTTATTACTAGTCAATTAGGATACTAAACAATATTTTGAAAGTTATAGGAATCTAAAAATTATAATATTTTAATTATGGTGATTGCTGGGTTTCGCTTGCTGTTGTAGGTCGATCATTAATAAAATAAAACAATGAAAAAATAGTTACAACTCCCCTCCCCCACTGGATACACCACTGATATTATGTCAATATTGTATAATTTTTTTTCTTTGTTTTACTTTTTTAAATATATTGTGTGATTGTAGTGAACATATATCCAATTTTATATTATAGATAACTATGAATAATGTTCAAATTATTAATAGGTGTATAAATCTGTAATGAAATGGATCAAGTATGACAGAGAAAGTCGTTGTAAACATTTACCAGATTTAATGAAATATGTACGGTTACCAATTGTTTCCTCGACATTTTTTGAGTGTACTGTTGATAAAGAACCACTTTTGAAATTTAATAACAATTGTAACTATATAATATTTGTATGTTTGATTTCTCTATTTCTTAAAATATGAATGTTGGTAGGTAGAACATATTTAAATGAAGCTTATGCTGTTCATTCTGTCCTTGGTACTGAGTTTGAAGCACCAAATTCTATCCGTACTCAATATCGCTCAAATTATTCAGAAGTAAAATTTTAGTTTGTATTATTATTTTTTAGATAATTATTTACTACATATTGTAAATTGTATATACTACTTGTATATACACGTATAATACGGTAGAGTATTATACAATAGTACCTAATATTTGTATATTTTAATATTTTATAAATTAATAAGATAATGTACCGTAGTCTTAAGAAATAACAATAGATTAATTTTACTTGTTACAGTATGTTTTGCTTATGAGCAAACGTGGAAAACCCCATCTTCCTCTTTTGTATAACATAGTCACAAATCAGTGGAGAACTTTACCAACAATTATACCACTAGATTCATTAGGTTTAACTATTTTGCTTGATGATGGTCGCTTCTTTAATCTTGGTGGTGTTGATTGTGATTTAATTCAAGATTTTAATAATTATGAAAATTATCATTATGATATGCTATTCCTTAAATCTGGTTATATTTCTGATGCAAACTCAAGAAGATGGAAACCAATTCAACAAATGCATAAAAGCCGATCTAAATTAAAAATTGCTCAGATTGATAGTCGTATTTATGTGGTACAATAAATTACAAATTGATAATTATTACCATTCATAATTATCTACTTATTTATTTGGTTAATATTATTTGCAGGTAGATTCTTATCACAGTGAATACTATAATATTGAATGTAATAAATGGTTTAAAATATCTTCTTTAAATATATTTCGAACTAATTATAGAGTTGTCGCTCTCAATGGATTTTTATATGCTGTAAGTCTATGATTATTATATATATTGTATGTGTGTAAGCGTGTCACATTAATTTAAGTAACTTGCATATTTTGTGAAACAAAACTCAATAGTTTACACAATGCCAATAATCATTCATGAATAGAAATGTATAATCTAACAATACATAATTTATTTTATAATCTGTAAATACACTTAATGAAACAACAATCTATCCAAATTATATAAAAAGTAATTCCACTTGAGACTCTGTATTTATACAAAAATAGATTAAATTATATATGTTTATTCTTAAATTTTTCATCATCTTGCATTAAATTTAAATTTGTACATTTTTAGGTTGGAGGACATGTTAAAAATTACGAAGTTAAGTTTGTAGAACAGTATGACCCAAAAATTAATATTTGGAAAAGTGTAGCACCAATGTTACATGGTAGAAGTGCCCCAACACTTTGTGCACTGAATGGTTGTATGTATGCTATAGGAGGAAAACAATTTTTTGGTCATTATTTGACTCTAGTGGAAAAATACGATCCTTCAACTGACTCTTGGGTTGAAGTGGCCAAGTTAAACTATAACAGGTCCAATGCAGGTTAGTAGATATATTGTTGAAATCAACTTAAGTTTAAAGCTGTTATAGCTGTGTAAACTATGCAATAGGTGCTGTGGCTGTGAATGGACTAATTTATGTGTTTGGAGGTATTCGTAGCAATTTCACAATCGAAGTTTATTGTCCGTACAAAAACACATGGACAGTGTTGTCGTCAAAACTACCAAAATCTCTCGATATAAATGGTTCCTGCATTGCATTCAACGTCAAACGAAACGTTGAAAGTGAAATATTTAAGTTAGCTGATTTGTAAATAAATCGATTAATATTAAACTATTATTTTTAAGTTTTACTATTAAATTTTACCATTGATTGTAAAAACACTGATTAAGTGCTTTCAATTATATGATTTGTTGTTGTCACAAATAAAAAATTATTATATTTTATTTGTAAATACCTGTAGGTCCCTTCAGAGCCATAAAAACCAAGAGGTTATTAAAATAAATAATGAAAAATTATAACCAGATTAATTGATTCAAAATAGGTACACATATTAACAGGTTTATACTAGTAATTAATTATTGAGTTAAAAAGCGGGTTGCATGGTTTACAATGTTCATAAGCTGGATTGGGGAATTGTCAAAGCAGTTTGCCGGAAAATTTGGAGTACCTATGGTATAACAGGGCGGAGTAGGGCGTTATTCTAATGAAATTTTATTTAGATGTTCAATCAAATAATATTTTATTCGTAGGGTTTTTTCACAACAATTGGAGTCGGTTTTACGAATGAGAGGTTGGAAACAAATCTCAATTGAACATTTTGAATGCAAAGAACCACAAGACTATAGGGTTTGAGCCGTTTGAGGAAATCTTAAGCAGGGATGTAGTCATGTAATAACAAGGGATATCTAATCTATACGGAATTGTCTTTGAATTTAGGAGAAAAGCAAGATCTCTCAGATCTTTTATTTATCCAAGGAAAGGACGTACAAATACTTAACAAGTGTGCAATATAGTCTTGGAGATGCTAAAAGTTTGAATTCGCGAGATGTGCGAAGTATGAAGCATAATCGTATAAATGCCTTACATTGTAAGGCTTACAACATGTCACCTCAATGTGAGTTTGGGCTTGAGAGTAAATCCAAGATCACGTTTAAAGTCTTCGGATTTCGTAATGGCAGTGCTATTAATTTGGTAGGTGGAAATTAGGCGAAATTCAATGTACCTAATCATGTAGAGCATTTACATATTTTCAGAAGAGCCCAAAACAATTTTCTGAAAATGTACAACATAATTTCAAAATGAAATAAATTATTTATTTAAATGAGTGCACAATTATATTTAGCATAGGTAATAACAATATATGGATGTATAACTTAAAAGAGAAAATTATCATAGGTAGGTACCTAATTTATATTAATATATTATTTTATTTTTAAAATTATTTATTTTAGTATCTAGTTACTAGTTAGATAGCCGATAGGTATGCATATTATATTTTTATAATTACTGGTTATATGTAATAAAAAAGTTGTTTTATTTGTAATGCAAAAATGTAGAAAATGCAAAAATAATTAATATCCAAATAATGTACAAACAAGCTTCAGCTTATCTAAATAAACCAAACGATGTCAAAGTTAAATGAATAAGTCATTAGGTGTTAACTGACCTTACGTGTAGATCTAATCCAATGTGATAATATGAATATCTATTATTCTGATCTCCGTATCTCACGTGTAGTTCTTGAGTTTCACCATAATACTTACTTCATTACGAAAACCAAATACATTTTTTTGACAAGATTGCCTTTATAGTTGATCCTCAGACTTCAGAAATGATAATTTAAGTATCCTGCCATCCTAGCACCCGCACGGTACCTACCTTAATCGGCTTAATCTCGTCTACATTTTTATATGTTAATCAAGAGCATAGTTTGTAATAAATGTATTTATAATTTATATTGTAAGTCAATAGTTAACATTTCACATCAATGAATTGTCTTCGTTCTCTCTACTTTACATTAGTACGATCAATTCTTGAATATGGTGTCGTGGCATAGCACCCATACCTTGCAAATCACCAGCATAAGCCAGATCAGGTGCAAAATCGCCTCCTAACTTACTTAACAATCGTGAATAAATATAAAGCTGACTTGTCTCCTCCCGACTACGTCCAACTACTTAATATTTTTAACATTTCATCTCTCCCTTCTCGCCGCGCCGATATAGATGAACACTTTTTGACTTCCCTTCTAAATGGTTCCTTAGACGCTCCCAATTTCATTTCTGAAATTCGATTCAAAGTACCTACCTTTTTCTTCTTTTTTTAATAATTCGATAATAATTACTATACATACTATAATTAAAGCTGTAGTCATATTATAATATATTTTTATTTTCTAATATATATCTGTGGTTAGAACTTAATATGATCAATCATTTATTTATTATATTAAGATTTATACACTAATATTGACACTAATATAGACAATTTTAAATTAAAAATACCTACATAGTTAATTTAATCGGCTTGACGCTCCACGCTCGAATATATGTGCAACTAGTCAGTGTGCCGTGCGTAGTATGTATGTGCATGACATATGTGTGTGTGTGTGTGTGTGTGTGTGAAGGAGAGTTGCTAGAGTGTACCTAATGACTAAAACCCACTTTATTATTTCTTAGTTTAATTCTAGTGCCTTCTTTCTATCTCTAGACCTAGCCTAATCAAGTTCCACATATATATTATGTTATGGTCAACTTGTATTAATAATTATTTTTATTTTTCAGAGGGGGTTTGAACTCTAGACTCTCCCCTAGACACTCCCTAGACGCCCTTGCAATATACTATGAACAAAAATAACAATAAGATTATTGAATATTAAATAAAATAATTAATTATTATAAGAGCCGTCAATGAAGATAATATTCTGGGTTAATTATTATTGAAAATATATATTATGAGTAAGGAGAGATATCGACTTTAGAGTTAGGTACATGCATTTACGAGACGTACACGGAAATTAAAGAGGAAATTAATGGACTAGTAATTAAATGTATTATTTTATTTTATTTTTTACATAGTATTTATTGTACAATATTAATAAAGTGATTTTTTTTACAATAAGCACAAGAGGTGATGTTTAAGATTTCTAAGAAATATTGGAAACAAAATATAAAATTGATTAAATTAAGTAATCCAGTCATCCATTGATGGAACTTATTTACATGTAAAGGTGTGGGTTAGTCAATTGGAAGATCACGACACCATGTTCGGTTTAGTTGCTTTCTGGGATCACCATGAATAGTGGGAACAAATAGTTCTGAGATCAGGAGGTTGCGGTGGTTGAGGATGTTTTAATGCATGAGATCGTAGAAGGTCTTGGCGGTGTTTTTAACTGTTGGGATAGATAGTTCTTTATGGACACTGTCACACTGATTAAAACATTTAAATTAAAAAAAAAAATTGTGATAAAATATAAGACTATTAGAGCAAATGGTTTCTGAGGGAGAATTTAAGGTTTTGATACAAATACACTTTATTTGCTTAGCTTAAACTTTTGAGTACATCTACAAGGCTGATTATAGTGATCAATTTATGAACACAAGAAAAAAAATACACATACAATTTGTTGTTGCTAAATGAATGTTGAATCGTTTGTGTATCATCATGTGATTCGTACGATATAATATTTTATAACGTACACGATTACCGGATTACATATTACAGTTTATAATAATATCACTCGGAACAGTCGAATCCTTTAAAACCTTTCACGCAATACTCATTCTCCTCGGCCTCGGGTCACATGTGCGTGTGCGCGCATTTATGTACTGTGTACCTACATAATATTATACGTATAGTATGAGGAATTCCCATTAGTGAGACGCATATGCCCGTCTCCGCAAGGTCGCGGTATAGCATTATGTACCCGAGGGCGTCTATATTTTGATGACTGTCGCAGCCCGTGGGTCCTGAAAAAAAAAAAAAAAATAAGCTAATCAGTATTTTTTACATAATTAATTTACACTATAATATATGATACACTCGACGGTCACACGCGGCACGCGGTGTAAGGCACACGGAGTACAAGAACTGTAATAATATCTTGTGTATACAAAACGAAAATACGAAAAAAAAAAGTAATTACACAATATCGTGAGCGAATATTCTCATAAAATATTATTAATGTCAAGATATACTTAGTTTATTTTTAAATATATGCGTTGTAGGTTTATATATATAGTTTACATCAACGTTTTTGCAGACCAGAATCGAGTTATTATAGTATATTATACCTATACACATAATATATTCATATGTATCATATATCTACATTACCTATTGTATACCATAATATGTGTATTGTGTACAATATCTGTGAATGTCTTATCTCAATCGAAGTCTTTTCAAAACTCCTTATTTTATTTTACAGGTCAAGTGCAATCGAGTAATCGACTATTGATGAGTGGACGATCGGAGCCGATAAGTAAACTCCCAAATTTCAAATTTGACAGGTATCAAAAAATATTTGGTAGGTAGTGCAAAAATATTGGAGACTGCGAGAAATGAGAGTATTAAAATATCATATTTACTGTAAGTCATAAATAATATAGGATATAATATATATGACTATTCTATGAGTAGATACCATTGATTATAATATAATAGTATATTTATTATATACTTTATTTATAATTATTATAAATAGTTATTATATTATAATTTATAATATATTAATATACTTATGGGCTATAGCGTTAAGAGTATTGTTGACATTTAATTTTCTGGCTGACTATAAATGTATCGGCAGCGGTCGTGTCCATATAGAAAATATTGTTGTAATCGTAATGTTGCAATAAATCATACTATATAGATAATAATTCGGTAACAACACGATTTGTCGATTTATCGTACTTCATCGCTAATATTTTATTTATTATTGTATAATATAGGTTCGATAGAAACAAAACAACGAGTCACTATAGAAAAAGTGAGTTGTCCAGAAATTAAAACCAAATATTTAAAAACGAGAATTCCCGGTTTGGTGTTATTTAAAAAAATTGTATTCATAATAATGATCTTTGAATCCACCTAATATACAATACATATAGTACATTTGTACCTATATCAGGTCATGTATATTGTATATAATACATCAAAATATTTCATTATTTGCAATAATCGTCAATCGAACATTCGAACCTGTACAGTGTATATCTATTGGAGTCTTGTACACTTGTGTAGGTACTAGTCGTACTACAAGTGGCTTAAATGTAAAACAAAGAACATACTATAGGTACTTAAAAAGAAGAGTAAAATTGATTAAAAACCTTCACATAATAATTATAAAATATTATTTTTATTTTAGCAACTTGTCATTGGAAAATGGAAACTATGTATGCACTATATATCATTATGATACAAAATAATAGTATAAATAGGTACATCATAATATGATATGATTGATACGTTTCATCATCGCTCATAGGCGGAAATCAATTACAATTTCTGAAAGGGTTAACACTTAAAACATCAACGCAATTGAGGGGCCTTCGATTACAGGCATAATAATTCACCACCTCTCCACATTCCCTGTCATATTCGGTCTTACATCGTTTTATATTATTTTAAATTATTTTACAATAATATCTGCAGTAAATTAAGTAGTGATGGGCAAAAAGAGAAGATTGTTAACTTAATCTGGAGATAGTGTACTTCTTTTTTTTAAGTATCTAACGTTATCGGCAGACAGGTATTATTGTTTAATATTTATTAACTATTACACAGTGCAATACACGGTCTTAGAAGATATTTTCTGAGATCGTGGTGCAATACAGTTTTAAATTTAATATTTATCATATCTATTAGCTAGGAGTTAGGACTAACAAATAATTCCCGTTAAAAGATACATCGATATCAAAATGTTGTCACGACATCGATAACATATGGAATTATCAATATTGTTGCCCATCACTAATATTAAGTACCTACAAAATACCTGAGGGCGCTTCGGGTAGGCAACTTAAGTTCACAAGTGCATTGATAGTAATCGTGTTTGGTTCGAAACCATCACAATGACTACCGATACGGCGATACGGCAGTATTGTAATTTAACCTATGATATATTGATACGCGTTTTAGTTTCATAAATTATTTATCAGGTCATTTAATAGTATCTCTGGGCACTGAGTGTAGATCTAAGTGGTGATATCTACTTAATTATAATACCTAAACTTATACTTCACTCAAGCTGTTGGCGTTTGTATTATTTATTATGATTGATACTTGGTTGGTACGTATATAACCATTGAACGCGGCGAATCACTGTGACAGTATGATATACCTACGAAGCCGTCTGTCAATTCATATTTCATCGTTATATACATATAATATATATTGTATACATATATGTATCGTTTATTGTTTTCGAGTTTAAAAGTAACTGAATTTTTATAATATGTTATCAATAATTATAAAGAACAACGTATGAATAGTGATGTTAGATTTCTGAAATTTCTGAAACTTATGTAATTTAAAAATGTAACTTTGCTTTTTAAATACAACCTAAATTTGTTCATTGGTATTATAAACATTAAAAAAAATATTAAATTTAGAGTTATTTTTCATTAGTTTGACTTCATTCATAGCTTATAACTTTCATATAAACTTAATCTAAACAGACATACATATTTACTTATTACTTATTGCATCATAGTTTTAATAGTCTTAGATTAGGGATAAAATAACCACAGTGTATCCTTTTTATCAAAGCAAAATATAATATACAAAAAAACAGTCATTAGTAGGCTATTGTTGTAAAATTTCAGGTGGCTTGAAATTTCCATTTTGGAAACTTACTAATAATATAACACATACCTATGTGACTAACATTAATCTGATAACTACGAAATTACTCACTCGACGCAGTTTAAGGTTGGCATCATGGTAAATAAAATACTAGAAATAATATTTATTTATACAATTTATAATTAAACTTATGATCGGTTATGTAAAAAAAAATATTTAAAAATCGCATTATCACGTCTAACTTTTAAGATATTTTTCGTTTCGGTAAGGTCCTTTCACTATTTCTACACGCGTTAAAAATAAATGATCATTATTATTACCCATTTAAGTTAGATAACGATAAATCTACGATAGTCAGCTGCGGTGGCTGTATGTCTGGTGTTTTCTATATATTATATTATTTGTCATCGTTCTATGGACGGTCCGAAATTTTTAGAAAACCAGAATAAAAATGGAAAGAAACAGAAAGGATCCATATAGATCATGAGAGGGGGGACATTCGAATAGGTCCGTTCACTGCGGCTTGGGGTAATTTATGATATAGTGAGTACATGCAGTGTATTATTATTTTTATTATTTAATATTTTAATTTAAAAGCAATAATAATAAAAAGCTCGGATATGGTATTAAGAAGCAGGAGACTTGCTCAAGAAAATATGTTGAAATGGAATTTTTTCTCAGAATTTCAAGATGCCGTTTCTTGAAACTCAAAAATGAGGACTATTATAAGATGTTCAATCGATGGTTAAATAGATGGAAAGCTAATTTAAGCTTTTGGAGAACTTCTACTTTCGAGTACCTATCAGAAAAACATTAAGTGAAACGCTCAATTAATCGAATATAACAGAGTAAGCAATTTATTAATCTTAAAAATATATTGAAGCGATAGTTTCAAAATAAAATGTTATAAATATAGATATTTATTTAATAATAAATTGATTGATGAAATATAGTTGATATTCTTCTTGAAAAATAGAATATAAACATTTTTTTACGACTTTTGTGTTAACAATAAATATATAATTATAACTAAAGCCATTTGATAATTAAAAGTTTTTTAAAAATATTTATAAGTATAATAAATTATAAAATTGACAATGAAATCTTTGGTGTAAGGTTTGCTTAAAATAATTTATGTTTTGCTTGAATATTTTTAAAACCATCATAATATTTTTCAAGATAATCAAATTAAAAAAAAATGCAATCATTATATTTCACATGCCTAATAATATTTTATTTAAACATGTTACCTCCTTTATTCAACCGGCTCATTTCCCCCACCCATGTTTTTTGAAAACATAAATATATTCAAAACTATTAGATGATTTATAACATATTTGAGTTTAATTTTTGTATTTTTAATTCGTCGGATACCCATATAATATAATAACCATAACAAGTAGATAATTTAAAGAACTAAAAAAATATTGAAGTGAAACCTTCCAATACCATACGTGGGTGTACAGCACTGTGGCTGTGTTGGACATTAATCGAAAACACCTTTTGGAATTTATGATGTCTTTATAATATAATATTTGTACAATATGTTTTGCGGTACAACTCGTATATCCACCACAGTTATCAAATTTCAATTTATTCCATACAAACTTTCACGCGTTGCTTGGCTTACGCCTGCATAATAATGTTACACATTATACTGTGTGGTCAGGGGTACCCAATCACAGTGTTAGTCATTCAGGGAAGAATTTACATTCCTCATGGTTAAGTTTTCCGTAGCAATGGGTTGGAGAACTTTGGGAAGAGGTTTTTATAGATAGAATAGACATTATAGACACGTTTGGAATTCGAGTATTCGACTCTGAAGCTGTTATATTATATTTTAATATAAGTACTTTAGGTACTGTAAATAGTATAACATGGCTATTATAAAAATTAATAACCGTATCTTCGAGTACTTAAGAGAACATTACACGGGTATTCGTCGTCTCCGTTTTACAAGTACGTAACATTGCACATTTAAAGCTCAGCAGATCACGTATAGCTCCTGTAGTTTAAAAATTAAAGCAAATTGACCTCTTATAAAAATTAATAGTAAGATTAGTATTTAGGACATCTCATGGGATTTTATTATATTTTTATTTTAAAGAGAGTTATTAGTGTTTTAAGATGTATAAACAATTTACAATTTTCGAGTGATCGTTTTAAAAAGAAAAAAAATCACGTCATGACTATTAGTATAATATGCTCGTTATGTAATAATTCGGGTTCGTAGTCGGATGCGTTTGTCGCATATGTGACTTGTCGTAATATATCGCGATTTGTTATCCCATCGAAGAGAATCAGATATCTCTCTCTCTCTATAATATATATATATATATATAATATTACATAGTACCTATGCTAATTAATTGGAAAGTCAGTAGTCTCATAGTTCATGATGTAGTGCGGCTATACGAATATTTGAGTGTAGTTTTTTTTAATGTAAAATAATATGTCATACATGGTATGCCGGCTTGGTAAAATGGAAGCCATTAGTCATCCATTAGTATATAACAATATTAAACAAAACTGCACTAAAATATTCTTACTACACACGGAATTATTGTAGCCAGTCTTTAGGGTTATCCATTGACTTTTAAATTAATTAACACAATGCGTATATCATTTAAAGTAGGTACTAAAGGTACTTATGTTTATAATAATATTTCGTGTGTAATGTGTATACTGTATAATATACTTAAACATGTATCATAGATGGTGTGTATTATTCTATCAGTTTTCATAGACAATTATAAAACCAAACATTTTATTCTCTTCAAGTCGTGAGTTTATGTCTTTGTAGATATTTGGACGGAAAATTTTTAAAAACAGATACATAAAATATCACAAAATAAATGTATCACATCTATTCATAAACACGATCAATATAATATTTGGATTTACCAAAATATTGTATAATGTAGACGTTTATTTTTGTTGTGCGTAAATACCTAAATATTATAGGTGTATACTGTATAGGTACTAAGTCAAAGAAAAATCATAAAATCAACTTTTGATTTCTAATTTAATGTAATTTAAGTTCTACGGCCAGATAATATGTAATAGGTAAATAATAAAAGGTACCTGCAGCATCTTCGATAAGCCCTTCCATTATATATATATATAAGTACCTATCTGGCTATCCATTAAAGCAGTATTCAAATATTATAATATCGTAGTCGTCTTTGTTTCGTTTTAACCAATGACCGGTGTGTGTGTGTGTGTGTGTGTGTGTGTGTGTGTGTGTACGAGTTGGTTCCATTGAAAATATAATAATATATTAATATACACATCCGCGAAAATGTGACGCAATTATCGTGCTTTTTGTTGTTGTAGCTGTTGTAGTGTTGTATCATGACGTACAATGACCTACTATTATAATATTATAAATTATTATTACTATTATTATTGTGTATACACACAGACAGACGATGCTAATCGTGAAATGCGATTACGATCGGTTTTTTGTTTTGTTTAACGTTGTGTTGGCGGCGTTGGACAACAACGCGCGTATATTTTAATGAAGATAATAATAATAATAATAGAAAAACAAATCTGTAACACAATCGGTCTCTTGTATACGAGTACATCTATAGTATACTTAAGCTTATATACACATAATATAAGTATAGACAGATTGTTCGTCTTGAGACCAGCGGCGGCGGAAAGACGTACCTACCTGTCGTACACACACAAACGCGCGTGAACACACAGTGTAACTTTTTTAAATGATATACAGGGTGATTTTATTTTAAACGTACTAATAAAATAAGTCATTTTTAAAAAAAAATTTAGATGTATGAATTAATCCGTCTATTCAACATTATTATGGTAAGTAGATACTGAGTGCTGAATATCTAAATAATATTTGATATACTATTAGTTAATGGAAACTTAGTTTGATGATTTTACTTCCTAAAAATTGTAAATGTGTAAATGTTGTTATCTGTATTGATTTTTTAAATCATACATTTTAACGGAATCATACATTTTTATTGCTGCATATTCCAAAGTGATATTTTTTTTGAACATTTTTGATTTCGATACCGAAAATGATACCAAACAGCATTTAATTTATGTAGAGTAATATAATAGTTCTGTAAGTATTTGGCGTTTAGTTATACGTTACATTATATTATAATCTGTACCTAATTAACTACTTATACCTGTATAGGTATTTATCTAGGTAGTTAAGTATCACCGTCGACTCATCTAAGCTATGTTCAAACGATTATAAAGGTATTAATAATATGAATAACTATGTAACTAATATAACTATATATCTATACATACTATCGATGCATAGTTATAAATTATAATACCATTAAATATTAACATCTTAAAAATTGGGAGAAAAATAGAAAAATATT
The DNA here is from genome assembly GCF_001856785.1 of Myzus persicae. NCBI lineage: Eukaryota > Metazoa > Arthropoda > Insecta > Hemiptera > Aphididae > Myzus > Myzus persicae. The sequence continues at coordinate 62,620 of NW_019104094.1, read as the reverse complement.
AAATCAATGCAGTGTGCATAACGAGTTGCATATAGGCGTAGCGTGCAGATGAATTTATATAGGGTTGAGGGGTGGGAATAGCCTATTATGTTTCTGGTTAACGACTTATATTCTAAAAATGTTACTAAAAAAAATTTACTGGTTAGGGGGAAAGGAGAGGGATTGGGTAAACAATATTCCAGGATGGCTATAGCCCCCATTAGATCGCCCATTCTACGCCTACGACGAGTTGAGATTAAACATTCATGAGAAAACCTATGTTTATAAAAATGCAGTGTGTTACTGAAAACAATAATTTTCAGCTAAAAAACGCGCCGAGTGCTCTCCTGAAAAAGATCATCCTGTACACATCGAAAAAAAACCATCGGATTCGGTCTCGTTTGAAATTTTTGTTTATTATAATATTATTTTATTATTTGCATACAATGGTGCCGCGTGTATAATATGTGTATATAATATAATCAAGCCGAAATAATAACAACAACAACACACACACACACACATACTTATACCCGTATATACATATATACGTGTCTATCTATGGTCTATACGACTATTATATCTATCTGGTATACCTACAATAAAGGTACGTAATGTCGTCTTGTAATATCGCGCGTGTCATAGGTTTATATTAATACTCACGACAACGAAGTCGGAGACGTGATATAATATAAACCTCGCCAGTCGCCCGAGGGGAGGAGGTTACGCGCGTTATCATTCCGATCGTCCGCGTGCAATAATAATGATAATAATAAAAATAATAATAATCATTATTATTATTACTATAATCATATTATAGGTACTATCCACGAGATTATTATAGTAAATATATTATGCGCGCCGATATCCGCTCGCCGTTCTGTTGTCCGACCAGAAATCGCACCGTCGCGGTCGTCCGTCAGACATTATCCATCATATTTAATACCGCCGCCGCATTATTAGCCAATATAAACGTAGAGTCTCGTATTATGTGGAGGCGAATGGCGTGAGATTTCAGAGCCCGAAGAGACGCTAAATAAAAGTCGAGTCGTACGCTCAGGCAGTCGCATAATACTAGTCGAATGATGTTATGTAACGGTGCGTGTACGTTTACTATATATAATATTAATATGCAACAACATATTATAGGCAGGTACGCGTGTGTGTTTAAGAAGATAGATTCCGGCAGTAAATTGGATTTATAATTTTCCGAGCTGTAGAAAGCCCTGCATATATATATATATATATATATATGCACACGTAATAATATGACGACCACTTGTGTCCGAGACGTATTAAAAATACATAATATTAATAAGCGTTTTATTTTATTCGTCAGTATCGTCTTCAACAGCAGTGCGCCGAAACTGCATTTCTCGACATTATGATTGTTTACGTTAGTGCTTTTTGCTGGAACATATTATTTTAATAATATAGTTTCGCGCGGCATTGTGATGAACGGTTTTTCATAAGAAAATATTCTTGCTGCAGTTTAGCCGGTATAATAATGTAACTTTAACTTTCCTCCCCATAATCGTTGTTGACTTCATTTTCTTTCCCACAAAAAACTTATGGGTTCACTTATCGTTTAGATTTTGCATCGGTAAACACGATTAATTAAAATTATTAAAATCGCATTATTACAACAAATTATTGACAACCTATGTACCAGGTTTCAAAACGGTTTCGCTACAGGCAGATATGTAGCGAAATATTATTAAGAGGGTCACGCATATGTAGTTTCTGTCTTACAAATGTAAAACATAACAGAAATGGTGTTGTGTGTGATAGAACCACTCAGTCCTAGTAGAGAGTCAGAGGTTCCCAACCCGGGGCGGCGGGGCCTACTTGTGGCATGGACGCTGGTCGAGAGTTTAAGCCAAGGGTCAGCAAATTTAATTGCCACCAATATCGAAATTTGTTTATGATTTTAGTATGTCTAGATTTCATCTATCGTCTTATTTGTGTGCTTATATTTTATACCTGCAGTATACCAAGGCCTCAAAGTTTTTTTACATAATTGGTGGTCCGCACAACCAAAAAGGTTGGGAACCGCTGCCGTAGATACATACAAATTTCCCTGAATGTTTGTAGTAGAATTTTTTATACACTATACAATTTTCAAAATATTTTCACTCACACTGAGCAATGTATAGGCATATGCGATTTATAGTTTTTTTTATTAATTAATGTTGATAGAATATTTTTTTTTTTTTTTTAAATTTTAAAAATTAATTTTTTGTTTCTTTTTAATTTTTTTTTGTTTTAATTTTAAAAAAAAAAGTCGAGAGTAAATCCACAATACATTTTTCATGAGGGTCTGAAATAAGAAATTTGACAAAATATGTCGCGTTGCAAATTATTTTAGTTTTTTCAGTACCAGCTGGTTGGGTTGCGGTTATAGTAGTTACGTTGTCTTTACACCATATATTAGTATTATGTTTACGTGTGTTGTTTAATTGACAATATTTAAATCATCTACGTGCAGTACCTATTTTACAATGTATATTATGTCCATATTGTTATAACTTATTGCGGCATGTGATCGTTATATTTATCACGACGTGTTGTTTAGACTTGTATTTAACGTTTTAGAGTAATATACGCGCGAAAAGCGTACCGGTTGGACGGTAAAGTACAGCACAACATATTAATAATAACATGGTTATTATTGGTTGTCATATTTCACGGTTTAGACGCGCACAAGTAACGTATACACACATTTTCATATAATATAATAGAAACCAATGAGTTGACGTGTTCGCAGTGAGTGTGTTATTACTTATTTACATTACTCGAACATACATCATATTATACAGACATACAGTTATACGCGAGTATATACATGTAGCTTATAATATGTACACAACTATAACTTGAGTATCCGCATGCGTATATATACGTAACGCACGCGCGAAGGCAAATCTATTATTATTATATTTATTTTTTCACCAGTGCGATTTATCGTTTTACTGAAGCGCCGTTAAGAAATACACTAAATTATTGTACATTGAATCGCGTAAAAAATTGGACGACACACTACCTGACCTATACGATCAATGCATAGTTTTAACACTATCCGTGGTATAGTTCCGTGTCGAATACGCCGTGCAAATTAAATTATCGTAAACACGACATAAATGTGCAATCATATGGCATATATTATATGTGCATATTTATGAAATCGATCAAGCCAATAAACACACGCGCGTATTATTATCTGCGGCGCCGCGAAATCAGTTGATATTATATTATTATTATCTCGAAGAATATTTAGCAATAGTTTAAAGACAATATTTCATCGGTTTCCTCCCATCATAGTATTTCTGAGATAGGTATGTCTTAAGCTTTTTGGAGGTCGAGAATCACCTCTCACTGGTCGCTGTATTCACTGGAAGTGTAGCCAGTATTTTAATTTTGGAGTAGTCTAAAAGACAAAGGTAGAAGGAAAAATTATTGAATTATATGTTATTATTTTAAGAGGCTTCTAATACACTTTTGGTTTTTTCTGCGTATAGTCACTATCAGTAATCGAAAATTGATCGACCACATATGCAATTCTTTAAGTAGGTAATTGCCTAACTATCAGTTCGTTATTACATACACCTATATGGCTATATTGTAATTATAATTTAAAAGTATTCCATGACTTGAATTTAGTACCTATTATTACGCGTGTAATTATTGTAGTATTAAATTATAAATATAAAATACAAATGCAATGTCCCCCACAAAAAAAAGGCCTCATATCTACTCCAATATGTCTGACTACAAAAACGAGCACATTTTGGGCTTACAAAACGCATTTATTTCGTGAGCCAGAAACGTCGTCTAACATTTAATACCGGCTAGTAACAGATTGAAATAGTAGCACGATACCTTCTGAAAATCAATATAAGGAATTCTGTATATTTTAATAAATATATAGTATGATTGATTTTCAATATATATATATATATATTATCTAGATAGGTCAAAAGAATGATTAAATAATGGAATTTTATCATAATCAAAATAAGTATCTGAAAAGTTTAACATTTTATTAGGTATTTTAATGTGATTTAAATCATATATTCTGCCAAATCTCCCAGATAGGTACACTCTATACTTACTAACGCGCAACCTGTATTAATCGGAAACCTCGAGATTTTGAACTTTATCACTAAAATTGTTTTTTTTGTTGTTATTTTGGTTTTTTTTTGCTATTATCAGTTCATCACTTCGTACTATTGTATTATTATGTTTTATTAACACTTTTAGTTTAAACACAATCCTATGATAACATTAATACCTGTATAATATATGTTTTATATTATATTTTTCGATTACAGATTGAAATTGTCTATTTGAACATTGTCTCAAATCGGATATACTGTATTGATGCCATTATAAGGACGTTTCTTTCTTTTGTATACGTACTTTCAAAAAAAGCAAATACATATTCTCATATATTATTACTTATTAGTTAGTACCTATAGTGTAGACGATAAATAACAATGAACCTACGCGCCAAGTTTACGTAATTTTGAAACGTCAAACTATCGATATATTGTGTTGTGTGTACATAGGTATATTGGCAGGTACTAGGCCAAAATAGAAAACGCCATTATTTCTGAATTATATCTCTGACCATTATTTTAATGCTACACTCGATTTGTGGATATGCGCAGCATCATTCACAATAACTAATCAAAACAAAAATAATTTGTTTCTTCTCAGCGCCCTCAAATTCAATATTTTTTACTACATATTAACTACTTTAAAAAATATGTATACCATAATATCAGTATATTGATCTGTAACACAAAATGTATGCTCTAAACCTAATTTTATTTTCTTTTTATTATATTTATAATGTTTTATTACAGATATGGTAGTTTAATATTATATAATATCATCAATACATCTGATAAAAGATGCGTTCCAATTAGTGAAATTAATATTGGATTAAATATAATATTATATTAGCTAAAGTTTGTGAACAAGAGGTAAGAGTTATCATGTCATCCGTAAAGAATACATCTTTTGGTTGTCAAAGGCGAAGAGGGCGCCTTTGCGCCTCTGGCCTAGGTCTATGACCCTTAACCTTATATTTAGTATAATTTTATATTGTAATGTTCAGTAGGACATTATTGTGGGGTAGAAAATATAAAATGGTCAGTTGACTAACGAATACCTATGTGCACATGAGAAATGTATAAAATAATAATAATTAACTTTGTGGTATTATCAAAAATACATATAAAAACCATCTATTAATACCTAGTGGGTTATACCTATATCCTATCTAAATAGTTGTTTATTTATAAGGGTACCTACAGTGTAGTCGATTGTATAATATTATCGGCAATCGCCGCCAACTGTCCTGGACTCTCCATGATTGGTAACAATTCTTGAAGTATTTTATTTTTTTTTTTTTTTTTGCGGGGTGGGGGTGGGGGAAGAAAAGCCCCCTTCAAATCAATGTGACAAAAATTATATTTGTACAGATGGGATAAATCCTTACAATAAAGCCTGCTTTATACCGCCTAAATTAAGGTTTCTATATTATGATGTTCGTGGTATTGTATGAACGTCCTCAATCGACGCCAATCGTCTTATTATCAACTCCAATAGCCAATTAACTGAACAAATAATAAATACTATTGTATGTATTTCACCATTATTATTAATTATTGACATCAATATAGTTAAACAATAGACATCTATAGAATGGAATCAGATAAACACACTATGATGACTGAATATCATGTCATAGCTCAATAACCATAACACAATATCGCGTAGGCATTACGGTTGAGCATCTACTGACATTAGTTTGTACATGCATTATAAGACGGCTTGTTTAAAATTTGGGACATCTAGTGGTTCGTATAGTGAGTTTTTCTAAGCCCCGCGGGGTTATGAATGAACGTAATGCAATCGGTTAAATTTTGGTTTTTTATTACATCGTGATATACGAAGAGTGTGTAGAGTCAAAATTTGTTGCCTATAAAATTTAAATTACACATCTTGAGCATAAATTAAAATTTATTTATGCATAATTTAGGTTTTGATAATAACATGATATTATTTAAATAATTACCTGTTATTATTTCACAGTTTTATTTTAAAAACCGATTTTGCGTAATTTTTAATTTTTACATATTTCGGGGTTTTCAGACCATCATAGTTTACCAATCATTAATGTTTAGATGCATGCGACATTCATACGCAACAGATTTTCAATGCATTAAAATCACAGCCATGTTGCATTTATGTCGGAAAGACGCTGATGATACGCATACAAATATACTATATAGATAGGTGTAGAGACTTAAACGCCGAAACGGACAACGTGAATAATTGCTGTGTTTCAGCTGCCACATAGTTCTAATAAGTAATAACTAATAATAAATAGTATACATATATAGGTTTACAATAGGCACGACTCAGGTCCGGTTTGACGAATCAGTTTACGCCTTGTAATAATTAACAGTCGACTACCGCACTTTATTTTTGAACGCGTTATTACTTATTACCACGATCGTCTATACGTTTAAACATGTGCAGCGATTTGTTTTTAAACGTCATAGATCAGTGTTCCTATGCAGTTCGAAAAAACATCATCGACTTGAAAACCACTACCCGCCTCTCAACGCGTTACGCGTATTGGTAGCTAGGTACTTCATAAGTCGATTTTTTCGTTAAAATCTGCAATGGCGTAATATCTGCAACGGTTAGGTAATGTGCATTTGCACCCACTGGTGTAATGTACAGCAGGTACAAAATATATGTGTTCGCACCTACTGGAGCTGACCTTTAATTCTATTAAAATATAATAGTATTTAGTTGATTTTTTGAAATTTTGAATTGTTTTGATAAAAGATGATGGTTGAACAGCAAACAATAATTTTGTTATCACTTAGCTATTTTCAGCATTGTCATCATCATAGACTGTAGACTAAATTTTATTTTAACAAATATGTTAATTTTTTATTTGATATAATTATTATGTCTTTATAATTTAACTAGCTCTCCGAGCGTCGGTGGGGGAGACCCCCAGACCTCCCGAGTTGGCTGTAAATGGATTTCGGTCCAAGGAGACTGAGTCGTTAGAATTATAAAAGTCGCGTCCGTAGATGGGTTGAACCATAGATATATACAACAACAGCTGGATAGCCGTCTTCTTCGAATCATTGAAGTCGGCCGCCATTTACAAAGCAGGCTATGTTTACAAAACAATATTATCAGTATTCTGCAGTTATCACAGTATATTAATCAAATAAATATCATATAGTCTATCCAAAAATTCGAAATATAATTTAATATTATAATATTGTATTTTATAACGTATATATATATATATATTATAGCCTATGTAATATTACCTTATTGATTTATAGCAGCTTGAAGAATAAATATGAATATTATTGCTGGAATTAAGTAAGTGCTTATTTGTTTTCACCACCACCGGAAACAAATGTAATTATATAGGTAGGTAGGTACACTTTTTTTGTCAACTAGGTATTTGTTTTGTTACATGGATCAGCTATTCTTTCCACATTTATGTGTAAACAATATGCTTAGAGAATTGTTTATTATGGTTCAAAATGAAAACAAATATTATTTGTAATATTAATATATTTATTCTTGTAGGTATAAAAGTTTAGTTTATATTTTTAACAATATACAATATTTGTAAAAAGTTACAAGTGAACAATTTTTTAAAAAATAAATTCACATAACAAAACAATATTAAAAACTTTAAACATAACGAACAAAATGTTTACTGGTGATAAAATAAAATAGCTTTATTAGTCAGTGTTTGGAGTTTATTTACAGGATTTAGAATATTAGTATAAAACATTTTTCCTAATATACATGATGTGTAAACGTACACTCACATATTTTTTTATAATTATTTTTATCAAAACTATTTTATGTGGACGGCCTAATAAAGATGTGTTCTCACATTTGAAATCACTAAAAATATTATTTAATGCTAATAACTAATAATTTATTGCAACTGAAAATTATTTTTCCTTCCAAGTTAGAAATATTTAAATCTTTTAAACCACCTGTATAGAACAGTAACATTTTTTCAGCCTCAACAATTACATTAAAAACACTATCAGAAGTTAATATAAGACCACCACGGTTTTTAAAGTTTACAAATCGCAAATAAATGCCTGAGAAACAATAATCATGGTCAATGGATTTTCTTAAGAGGACGCCACACTCGCATACGTTGTCTCTGTCTTACAAGTTACAAACGAGTAACATACCAAATTTACGCTCAGCAGTTCAAGTTTTATGCCGTTAGCTTAAAAATTAGAGTGAATTAACCTATTATGAAACTTGATGGTAAGAACTTTATCTGTGTTTTGTTGGAAGTTATCCAGAAATGTAAAATAAAATATTGTCTTCAGCATCTTTCATAAGGGAGTTTCTACAATTTAACTCTTTCAACCTATTACTAGTGTCATCATCAATCATTATTGTGCTATTCCCATTTTCATCATTATAAAAAAAATTTTTAAATAACTGGGTATGTTTTTAAATATTTTAAAAAATAAAAACTAAATAAACAAATAAAATATAGAAGATAAGAAAAAAATAAAAAATAAAAAATAAATAATTTTAAAATAACAAAAAATAATAATTAAAAAAAAAAATTTGAAAAAATAGTAGTTTCATCTTTACGTAAGAAATATACTAATTAACTATTCGTATATTGTGGTGAACCACAAAGATTTCATACAGAAATTGGTTAACCAACGTCTAGTCTTTCTAATGACGATATTAAATTGGTCATACAGGAAGACAGAAGTGCGCAGATATATTCAAATACATGAAGTCCAAATACCATTTACAGGTTGTGCGTTGCTTCCTAATTTGCAACCACCCATCAAGATTTTATTATCTTTCCACAATAATGAGTAAAACAAAACAAAACAAAAATGTATAAAAATTGTTTTATTATTTTACTATAGAACAAGATAACATCGAATCCACAAAAAAAAAAATGATTTAAAAATCTTAATTAATTTTTTTAGAATTTTTAGTCGTGGGCAAATATTTATGCCATCACTCACTAAAGTTATTTTCCGAGATTAAATTGCACGCCTGTGCAAATCTGTTTCCACGTTAGATTGTAATAAATTCGACCTTTATCATGCTGGAAAAACGTGTGCAAAGTGAACTTTGTGATTATTCAAATATCATAGTTACACTGTATTCGATCTGCCGCTAGACTCAGGAGCACTTTTATATTCTTACAGAATTTTGTCTGAAGGTGAACGAATTATGCCGAACATTCGGCGTGACTATATTAATTATTTGACTACGGACAAATTTTTATCGGGATCATATAGTTCCCCGGAATGACCGTTTACCGCCGAGGATGACCTTCAACCACAGCTGTAAGTCCGCTTTTGAATTGAACTTTTGATTCGACAACACAATCATATATTATATTAAAATTATATTAAATATTTATACAATACAATATTAGTATAATTATTATACCCAAACACGTTGTCTGGGTATTAAACGATTTTTATAAGTATTTTATTGTAAAACATTTGTGTGGAAATCCGGTAGAGAAAAATAACTTGGAAAAATAAATCACAACGGAACATCATTATATAATAATATAATGTACAGATATAATTATAATTCGTTTTCTAACATTACACAAATTCGGGTTATTTTTTTTTTTTGACGAAAACATTAATAATATACTCAATGATATAAACTATAATTCGTGTTTCTGTTTTTTGGCTTCGGTTCATTTACATCCAAAGACAGCAATGTAATAAGCGCGAATGCTTCAATTGAACATAGGTATGTAGGACGAAGTGATTTCAGTTATTAGATTATACACAATATTATAGGTAACAATATTTGGGTTCCGACCGGATTCCTTGAACTGTGTGCACTTCGGTATATTATGCTGCTGCGGTATTGTAATGTGTAACGGAGAAGAATTATGCTTGGCCTCGGAATCCAAGTGATATTATAAACATATTATACTTACCTAATGTATAGCAATATGTATATATAAGTGTCCCCTCGCCGTGGTAACACATAAAATACACATTTCTAATATTACGTTACGACGGCCAAACCGAATAAAATATAGGCACCAGGTACAAACCTCGGGAATGTTCTAATTTCTCACCAAAACGCAGATTTTTCATATTACGTTTCCACGAAAATTCTATATTATTGTTTAAAAACAAAACAAACTCACCGAATAAGATGACTGCCGTATTACATATAATATTATGATAAAATTATTATAATATGTCAATATGTCATGTACGTATACCGGTGTGAGTGAATTTATTCCAGTGACATACTTTTTGTATATTAATCAATTCGTGGATTCATTTGGGGAACGTGTGTGAATTGATACTCCTCACACAATAACGAGTTGATTTCCGAACTTCAGCCTATTAGTGTGTTACTCAGGACTCAGGAGACTCTGGAGGTTGTCCAACAAGACGTCTCCTCAACTAATTTTCTTAGTTATTAAATGTGGTAAATCGTCATATTTCAACTAATTATGCGACCACGACTACATACAAGTAGGTTAAACATTTTTGATTTAGTTTTAAAACCTTTGTCAATCATCGTCATAGTTGGTTTTTTTCAAATACTAGGGGACTGTTGAGGAGAACGCAAAAGTTTTAAACACATCACTCCTAAACATTTGTATCTACCACTGAGGTTTTGGTTATACTTGGCACACCATTTCTATTATAAATACTTGTTTTTCCTTATTTTCCACTGATGCGTCACAAAAAGGAAATCAACTCGTGCATACTTCTCAATTGCTCCGGAATCAATTCATGGACCTCGATTCAGGTAAAAAGCTGGGAATTGGGAATCGACTCATATGCAGCCCCACGCCTTCGTGTTTGGTCGAGTACAAAACGATTTCTAATATTGTTTAACGATTACCACTTAAGTTTATATTATGTATTACTTGCAGCACGGGATTGTAAAAAGTTTGTAAGAGTTATATCTAAGCAATAAGAAATGTGACGGAACTCATCTTTCGATTAATAAATTCTACTCCAAAATCACCACGGTTGGTTACAACTATAAATGATAATTGATTGGGTGCGTATTATAGGTATATTAGTCTTTCTTTCAACGATACGATTAATCAAACGTATTATTTTTTTAATGATAAATATCAAATATAGCGCTATAATATAATATATCGATGATTACTAGCTTTTCGAACGGTGTAGTAAATTATTAATAATTATGAATCCAGTAATCGAATACATTATATTAATATATACGCATCATATTATTGATGTAATAATAATTGTTGTTATTAAAATTATATTATGCATCAATAATAATACTATTTAAATGTTTAAACGTTATAATATTCTCTATATTAATGACTTTATTTTTGACGTAGACAACACATAATATATTGTAAATTAGTTTATTAATAATTGCATATTATATAGGTAGGCACCTAAGATGATATTTTATAGGTAATTTGTTACTACCTATAATAATGTTCACCTTCTCATCAGTTGATTTAATTAATTATCATAGTTTATAAATTGTAGGTATCTAAAACGTCCATACACGCATAATTAGTTTGAAATTATGTAATACGCCTGTTTTTAATAATTCGTTATAATACGACACGCCACGCGTAACTTCGACTAAAACCCGATTAAAAATATATATATATTTACAATAAATACTTAAACGAGTCGATATATTATATTATTATAAACACGCCTATTTATGACTAATAATATGAAAACGGTAATAATAATAATTAAAATGATATTTTTAATTTAGTAACATAGGTATGTACAGAATATATAAAGGTATGTTTGTTATACCATCGAAGTAGTCGAGAGGAATCTTACCGATAGGCTATGGCTGGTATAGAAGACGAAAGAATAATAATTAACAGTAATAATAATAATAATAAACGATTTAATAATCGTTATGTTATATTATAATATGAATTATGAGATATGCGCCAAGAAAAATGTGAAACGTAGTATGGTTGCGTGTTTGTGGCTGCACGCGCTTTAGACGCATCATGTTCAATGTTTATGTATATTTTGCTTTTTATTTACTAATAGTCGCGACTCGTTGTTAATTATATAAGTATACAGTATTCTCAAAAACGTCGTAACTTACGGTTTTTTAATTATTTTTTTTAGATTTTACGAAAATGTTACACCACCAATAATGGCCCTAATAATATATTATTATGATACGTTATGGTCGTAGAAATAACGTGATGAGATCGGCGGTATAGTTTTACAAGCACCGATCTTTCGTATATTATTTTAATACCACGATATTGTATCGTGCTCGATAATTGATTCAAACTCCAATACTAATAATTATAAACAAACATCAATAAATAATAATTAATAAATATCACGGACGTCACCAAAAATAAATAAATAAACAGAAAGAATAAATTCGTTAAAACAATAGTATACCTATTATAATGTATACACGATATATCGTTGTCAGTGACTGAACATTAATAATCATGTACTTACAGCATACTCATTTCCCCCTGGGTGGGTACATTTTCTCCAAATATTAATATTTGACTAATATTTATTTTCTTTAAACAGGTACCTATTCGTTGCAGACATGTGGAATTATTAAAAAAATAAAATAAAATATGATTAAGAATATTTTTTTGATATTTATTTTATTTGTATTTAACATAAACATTATTTGTATTCATAATTCCTATTATCGGGAGAAAAGAGTATTTCATTTTTTGACTAAAATGGCTACGGCCTTTACCATAATGGAAGCATTATTGTGTATCCAACATTTATCAATAACCACTGGGGTAAACCCTGTTTAAGTGTACCCCTTATCCAACCACCCAAGCAGGGTTAAAGGGTGAAAGCCGCCCTGCACGGTTCTGGGGCCGACCTATTTTCAAAAGTTCTGTGGTATTTACCCCACTTGCAATACGTGTTCGGCGACACTGTGTGCACCTACACAATACTTCGAAATATTTGGTGTGTATTAGGTATATCTGAAAAACGAGGAAAGTATTTAAAAAATTATATTATTATATACATGCGGACATCAGTCTTCTAAAAGATACACTTTAAAAATATTCAAGTACAGATGCGGATACTTATTTCGAAAAGTATTTAAAATATGCATTTTAATGCTCAATAAAAAAAAGTGTTTGAGTACAAATTCAATCACTCTGAAAAATTACACTTTCAAATATTCATAAAATATTTTTTGAACTTTATAAATCAACAGAACAGATTTTCATGATTTACATTAATTTTATACAGCATATATTTCACACCGCATCATTTGGCGGAACTTTAAAATACTCAAATGTTTCTTTTATGAAAGTATTGGATTTTTGGTTGAGTATAATTAACAGCAAAACAATATATTACCTATAATATGTATTCTCAAATTTTTATTTTTATTTTGTTTACGTAGGTATAATACACATACAAAATGTATAAGCTAAAAATAGTATGAAATTATTCAAACATTAGTATTTGGTTTTAAACATAAATACTTTGTTGAAGTATTTGTTTCAAAAGTATTTAAAATACGCATTTGAGTACTTTAAAAGTACCTAATTAAATACTTATACTCAAGTATTTTACAACAATGATGCGTGCGATGCTGCAAGTAGATAATTGAATATGCACATAAATATCGTGTTCTTAATTAACGCGATATTATTATAATACCTGAGACTATCTGTCCCGAGACTAGCGAGCTCCGTTAAGTGACTGTTCTTCGAGGTTGAAAATTTTTCATATTTCATTGTACACCATACATACCCATCATTATTATTTTTATTATACACCACACGCCACGGTCACAGGCGACGAGCATAATAATATTTCATTACATATACTAATGAAATGTACAGACATAGAGGTTATCGGTTCATATATATATATATATGGGTATTAACCCAAATCGCTAAGACAACACACGATCGCAAACGAGTTATTTAACATACTATTATAACATTATTCAATAATCGTAAAAATAATAATATCTTATAATATCAGAGCGTAATACTAAAGCACCGAACACCAGCTATCTACTTAAAACGCAAATCACGCGTGTGCGGTGTGCTGGTATATAATTTACACTTTTTCAATAAACTATTATACACTTAGTGTACTTACTACTTATTAAGTTATAATACATACATAGGTGCATGCAATACATCTCACACAATGCATAATATAACGCGCAAACATTACAAATGTGTACCAGACATGACAGACGTTTGCAATCATAAAACCGCATCATAATAAAAAGGTGGGCAAGTGAGTTCTGCTGTACACTAAGTGGCATGTGGGTCACAGTTTTATGTGTATAAAATATGTGTGTAATGTGTGCGATGAGTTAAATTTGAATTCAATTATAAAAAATCGTCGTATAATATTGAAAACGAGCGAAGTATATCGATATGGCCTATATATTATTAATAAGCATATTATTATATGATATTGTAGCTATTAGAGTAATTAATTTTTTTATAAGGTATGGCGATTGCAATACAGTATAGGTACGTGTTAGTCATCAATATACATACGCAAAGTATTTTGGTTTAAATATAAGTTTGTTAGGTGGTTTACTCCTGCTTATGTCAAAATGTATGTAATATGTATATTGTACATAGATACATGTATATGATTGTTTGTATAACTGACAACTGTACAACATATGTATATAGATGTAAATCTTTGTTTCGACAAACGATGGTCAGCAGGGGTACCTAAGTATAGTGTGACGCTCAAGAAAACCGTTCTCCCCTGCTGTTGATCAATGGTTAATACCACAAAAAAAGGTGGTTTACTTAATGATCAAACGAAATTTCACAATTAAAGGGATAGCATATACTATTAGCTATAATCCAACAATTATTACCATCGAAAGTTTGAAAATTAAACAAAAACTAAAAAGTGCGATTAACGATAACACCAAACAAAGTATTCACAGAAATTAGACAGTAAAATCTCTACAACGTAATGTAAAAAGTATAAGGATCCATGTACCTAATATATTTGATCGAATACGTCGCCGTTATCACGGAGACTACGATTTTAAAGTCTCAAACCCTACTCATAACTTTCCTGCAACAATATCTCTTTTGTATTTTTACGAAAATTATGCTTTCACTAATAATATTCAATCGAGATCCGCATCGTGGAACCTATGAGAACTATGGAAAATAAATGAAATACATTTTACGCGATTTAAAAAGAAAAGAATAATTATCAAGATACCTAGCTGTAATATGTGCGTTGTTTTTTTTTAGAGTGAATAATGATAATGAACTAAAAAAAAAAATTTTCGTGTAAAATGAAGCACATTACGCAAACGTTGGATATAACATATGAGCTTACATAATAATA
This sequence comes from Myzus persicae, assembly GCF_001856785.1. NCBI lineage: Eukaryota > Metazoa > Arthropoda > Insecta > Hemiptera > Aphididae > Myzus > Myzus persicae. Next base: position 47,219 of record NW_019104094.1, on the reverse strand, counting down.
TTATAATATGTAGAAAAATATTATTATAATAATATTTTCGATCGTTGGATAGCATAATATAATATAACTCCAGGGCAGGTACGAGGAAAACGATTCACTCATCATTTCGCTCGCAGTAATCTGCATTATATTAAATTTTTTATTCGTGCGTTACTCTCCATATACCTGTTGTCCATTTAAACGTATCAATTTTAATACGGTTTTTGACGCGATATTCAACACGAAATCGCATATACTGTATTATTATTGTTATTATATTTACGATTTGTTGCCGGTGTAGAGAAGAATCGACCAAAACGTTGATAATATAATATCGTATTATAATGTAGGTAGTACACATGGCGCACAATATTCGGTGTATACCCGCGGCGCCGCTCGGTGTTATTTTTAATAAATTCCCGTCGAGCGAGCGAGCAAATTGAATTATGCACGCACGCGTGCGGGACGATTTTATTCGGCAAAGGACACTCGACGAGTTAAAAGTATAGGCAAAGGAAATTGAATGAAAAAAATTTCAGCGATGGGAATAAAATATAATAATAATGATAATAGTATAATATAATATCGTATTATGTACATATAGTGCGTGAGCACGATCGCCTTGGAGAACTCGTCTCCGCCTGCTACCTGCGCCGCCACCGCCGGCCGTTAATGACGAGATTAATGTCCGCGCGTGACGTCTCATTAAACCGCGTCCCCGTCAGGTGCGTATAATAACGTTACGTATAATTATTATTATTTTTCTCGTTATTATTACGATAAGCTTACACGCCGACTGCAACAGATGTTTGATGACACAAATAAGGGTATGAGGCTCGAGCGCGCGCGATGGGTCATTTCAGCGTCAAAATACTACGAGGCTCGGACCACGTTGGCGATATAAAAAATATGTTTTTTCAAAAACATAGTACTTATGAATAAACGTATCGCGGGTAAGTTAGCGGTAGTATATTGCACAGCACATGGGCAGTAAGTATAGCAAGGTGCGAATACGGGAATTAACATATCTATGTAGTCCGAAATCGTGTGACATATCGCGATACATTTTTTAAAATTATTTTCTCGGCCCTCAGAAGAGGAAGGGCGAACAAATAATGTTAGAAAACAAAATAAGAATAAAAATCATTTGGAAAAAAGAAAGTCGAAACATAATTTAGTTGAAACAATACTAAATCCCTACCTACATAATTATATTACCTATACGAATTATTCATGTAAAGTATATAATATATACCATTAATCGCAATTATACATTGGATATAGTGCATTCAGTATAAATTTCAATTCTGTTGAACGTTCACATACGAGTTTAAATACAGCCCGAAATCGTGTTAAAAATCACAATGCGTTTTTTTTTTATTAACCGTTCAAACTATATAATATTACACATTTTTCACGACGCTGTTACTTTGTGTGCACATTACTGAGATAGGCGTGTTTAAAATGTGTGTGTAATTTAGTTTGAAACAACACGTTTTTGGGTACCCACTGCACACGACACTTAAACGGTTGGATGCATTCATATTACTAAGCACATGACTGTAGTCTAAATTCTCTAAAATAATTCACATTCAAATTTTTTTCATGACGTTTTTGACAATTAAAAAGTAAAAATGTCAAAAAAAAAATCATTTTAGGTCAGATCTTTGCCAATATATGTTATTAAAAATGTGTGTGTATTTAGGACATTTTATTTTATTAATGCTGGGCTTCGAAACGTATTATAAAAACTGCACATCGATGCGATAGTTGACGGCTGGTGTATATAGTGATAATGCTGTCGTCTAAATCCAAGACCCGTTTTTATCGAAAAACCAGATTACGTGATATTATAATACAGTACAAATACATTTAATTTTTAATTTTAAAGTAGGTCAGACCAATATATTTTCATTTTCTAAAAAGATCAACAAATTTCAGAAAAAATCTTGTTATAAAGTATATTTGTATATTAAAATAGTGTATGAATTACATACATTTTAAAAAGATCCAAAACATAATTGATATTCTTACCATATCTTATTAGCTTATATGTAGTGCTTTAGTTAAAAAGATTTTTCAAGGGAATAATATATAAATATGCTGTCCACTAACCTGAAGAAATTATTGGATATTTAGAAATTGTTGAAATTGGGACAAGTTATGAAGTTCGTAAAGTATCCAACTCGGTAACTCCTAAAGCTAAAACAAAATAAATACCTATAATTATTATTAATTTACCTTAAGTGGGAAACTGTATATTGCGACTCCACTTTTGTAACAATTTTGTAAATGTTAAAAAAAACCGTAGTTAAGTTATAAACTGTAATTCTATTGAAAAATTCTAGTAATAATATGAAAAAATGAACTGGTTTGATTTCATGCATAAATAATAAATAATATTATACTCCAATATAGTTTACTGATTACTCCTCCAGAGCATGAAGTTTGACGTAATGAACGGCAATTTTCATATACTCGAAAGTATGAAAAGTTAATAAAAAATTATCAAAAATATAGCCATTTTAAATAGTATATAGTCGACTGAGACACTAAATAGTGGACAACAAACAATATATTACCAATAATATACGTATACGTGGGTATTAAGATTTCTGAAATTATCGTTAATATATGTATATTATATACAATTAAGTCCATCACTTTTGTTGGTGAAGAGTTAGAGGGAGTGGGAGTCATTAACCAATCGATCTTGTTTTACGATTATTTGTGATTGAAATTATTTTAAAAAATGACTGCATTATTTATTGAATAGTGGACTGTAATTTTGTTATAACGATGGCCGTGTTATGGTTATTAATTTAGTATATTATACAGCTGTATATGTTGCCTGTTGACAATAATATTAAAACAAAAGGCGGGGGCGGCTCCAGAGACATGGTGGGGGGGGGGGCCATGTCATAATTTTCAGAAAATGTTTGATAATATAAAAGGTTTTAGAAATGGAAGGGGACATGGCTGCTTTGGATCCGCCCCTGACAAAAGGACAAAACAAAATTGGTGAACTCATTTAAAATAATATGATCTTTTCTTTTCCGGTAATATTCTTTTTACTGTATGGAATCACCGATCAACACTAATGCTCGGTTAATCGAATGCCGTTGTATACAGAAAAAAATGAAAGATTTTTGTTGAGAGGACATAATACGTATCTATTTACAATGTCCGTGTCAGTTTGACATTTTAAAGTGAAAAGGAAAACAATTATAAATTCCACAACATGTTAAAATTCTATTTTGGAGACTTTTTTAAATCCGTATTAATACATTAATGTATAAAATCGTACTTATTGCAATAGTAAGCACGGATGAAATGAGAGTTCTTTACAGAGGGTATGGAAACAAGGTTCACCACTGTCAAATATTAAGTTTGTAATGGAAAAATAAAAAAAAAACAAAAGTTTTGATTGAAATTAATTAATTATTTTTATTAAGCTTATAAGTCAAATTGATTATTATTTATTACTTTAGAAACTTTAGGGTAAAAACAGACGACCGGATTTTTCACATAGACATAGATCTTAGAGGTCATGTAAATTGCGATTTTTAAATACTCGATTACTCGTATGTATACGGTAGCGAGAGGTAGTAGGTTAAAATATATAGATATATGTATATCTATTTATAATATTTAGATATTTAGATCGTTGTATATTGTCGCCGAGCCCGTAAATCCATTTTACTAAAAAAGTTTCACTTCGAAAATATTAATGGAATAATAAATATATTTAGAATACAACTATTTCGCCTCTTTAATATTTACGTAACGAGTGCTGCAATTGCGATTGATTCGGAGTGATGCATCACAATCGCTCCCAGGCACGAGCCACCACTGCAGATATTAATTATATTTTTCTACAACATTAAATAATAATACAGAATAGTTCTTAATAAATATACAATAAGTAATAACTCACTGAAAATAAAAATATTACACTATTACACAAGTCAGCTTTAAGACACAGTTGTGTCTCCATCGCGCATCGTCAGTAAGGATAAAATGGTGAACACAAAATAATTATCTGGAATCTAATATGAAACAAAATGGAAAAAAATAAAAAATGAATTCGGAAATATCTGATGGAAAAAAAAATGTGGTTAAAAATAAAACCGCAGTACACGTACCTATACCTGTATATCGTTATCGATAATATCAATTATCGGTAATTAATATTATGCATAATGTACATTGTACATTTAGAGATTATGTAATATTATAACTTATAGGTCAGTAGATTTAACATAATTTAAAATATTAATTTAAAAATGAAATCTATATAATAATAGAAAATTATAATTATATAGGTAGGTAATTAAAAAGTGTTCATTTGGATTTAGATGTTAATATTTTCACTTTTGAGTAAAAAAATTAATGGGTTAGGTACAGAATACTTTTATAATATTACTCTAACAATTTAAAATCAATATTTGTTTGGCCTGGATGGGTCGACATAATAATAAAATTGGTTTTTCTAAAAGGAGTCTCGTTTGTCTTAAGTAATCAAAATAAATATAGTAACCTTACAGCATTGAACTAGGATAGTTGTTTGTAAATATTATATTTAATTATTCATGAGATATAGTTGTTGTATAAATGTATAATGTATACATCTATACATTGTACATAGTTGTCGGTTGATTATTATAGTAATCGTCCATCTTCCAAGGTAAACTTGGAACATTTTTCCTCTGTACAATTTATTTTGTCACTATCTAAATCAAAAAACAAAAATGTTTCACCGTGTAACAAAACATATTACTCGTCTAAACCAAAAATAAAGCAAACAATTTAACAAGAAGAGATATAGAAATAAACTAATATATTGCTATTATTGCTATTGAAGTTTATTTTTTGTGGCTTATACTTATTATAGTTTTGGATTTGACAAAACAACATTTTTAATACATCGTTAATTAGCCAAACTATCCACATCGCTTATATTATATTGTAGCGCACGTCTTCATTAAATTGGAACAATCATTTAGTGTATGTTTTAAATTTAAAATCATTACATTATTATAAATTACGTTATACACGGATTGAAAAGTGTATGTCTGCAGTGCATATAAGTATTTATTTTATTTCGGCGATTTGAAATTGCAATTAACTACCTAACGATTTGCAAAAGAAATCAAGAAGTGAGTATTCACTCCGTGCTTTTGTTATAAATGTTCATGAACGATTCACCTGTTCTTTTGTAGCGTTCTCACATTTCAAAATAGTGAACCCAAATAACGGTGGATCCGGGATCGGTCACTATAGATGTCTATTTATTTATTTATTTTAAGCGGACAGAGCTCAATAAAAAATATGTTTACACCCGATTTACACAGGGCTTCCAATGATAATCCACAAATTCGTCGTATGAGTGTACCTACATCAAGCCAAGTAGGTATAGTCTACGACGATGTGCGAGATTACGAAATGGATATACTTAAACAGCCGAAATTTTTCGAGCATAATTCGATGTGACTAATTGATGATTTATCGTAAACGTTTGTTGTAGGTATGTGTGTGGCAGACGAACTATTCGCCATAAAAAAACTGTTTTTTAATCATGGAGCTAATTTATGTATTCATCGCCGTATATGTAGGTAGTAGTATCCCTACAGGCATCACCGTTTTTAAACCTTACAGACGTCTTAAATAGGTATTGAATCAAATATATTTTTAGAACGTTCGAAAAAATTAATTTTCATACTTAAAATACCAACTGGCACAAAATAATAATAACCCAAACGCAATAATTCTCCTTCAAGCCAAAATAATAGATATTTATCATATTATATTACATTATATTATTAGAGTTAAGTGATTTATATTTATTTCCCACGTTACCTACTTATTTCCTCTATACTTCTTCACCTCTGGACAATAAAATTGCCGATAACCATCACGGTGACTTTGGACGTCAGTGATAATATATTCGGCATTGATTTCTGTATAAAACATAATATAAGACAATTTTTTTCATGATACCTAATCGGGGACTGCATTTATAGAGGTTACGATGATTTCAAAATTATAATATTTAATATTAATATACCTTATATGGTTTAAACGAAGACAACAATCAGTCATAAACTACTTATATAAGTACAAATCAATTATCAGATCAGTTTGGTCCTATATAGCATCCATATACGATATACGAGGCTCTGCCAAACACTCCAACCCGAAAACAATTCAGACATTTCGATCAATTTGTCTGCTGAAAATTGTCCCTGCTTCAAGGTTCATCACAAATTCACAAATAATACAGTATCCGCAAATACCTAAATATTCATGCTCTCTTTCAACTAACCAAATCTCACCACATATCTTTTCACTCAAAGTTAATCCATTAAAATAATCCATTAATAAAACGCTTATCCTTTTTTTGCAATCCTCGATAACCCAAAGACATGTCTTAATCTTAAACCAACCTGGATCTTCTAATTTAATACCGTCAGGTGGCACTTCTGAGCGCTCTCCCAATCTTGTTAATATTTTGTTGTTATGTACTCAACCAAAATTAATTATTGTATACTTATTATACTCTAATTATATTTTTGACGAATTTATAAATAAAAACTAATATTTTGTGCTTAGAAATATTGCCTGAAAGTAATAAGTAAGTATTGAAATAAATATAATAAATATATTTTATATTTCATGTAAGACGATTAGGTATTAAAGACTATTATTGTCATTTGGTACATACGGTTAAATAACTCAGAAACTACTCGTTTGGATTTCAATCTACTAGATGGAGCATGGACATCAACAAAAAAAAAAAAACATGTATAGTTCATCATTAGAGTATAATCTACATTATGGTTTTGGGGTATAAAAGAATATAAGTGTTCATCGCCACAGGACACTCCTTAAAACGGTATAGACAAATATAATATATAAGTATGTGGATAAATGACCCTTAACTTTTAAGTGTAGATTCTACAGCATACTAGTTTAGGAGTTGAGATTTCAGAAAATTTGAATTTTAATAAATTCGTTATTAATGGATATAATCATGATGCGGGGAGTGTGCGGTTGGCGAATCTCCCGGTACCTATATCATACTTATATTAAACACATTTAATTTACATTTTTATTTTTTATTTTATAGAATTACACTCGAGTAACTTTATATGACCTATATAAGCTATATGGCAGTATAGCCACGCTGCAGCATCTGTAGACGTACATTGATGACTGAGCTGCGGCTCTGATAGGTGGGAAAAGCAAAGATACTATATATACAGGCAGATAGGTAGTATATATATATACGACTCAATATCTTGGTGTCATAATATGCGTACCTATATTATATTGTATTATGTGATTTATGAATATAATAGCGAACGTTTACTTACTGAATTACAAGTCCGTCGGTTATAGCCGCATTTCGGGTGATAGTTCCGACAGACGCGTTAGTCGGTATATATTTGTATTATGTACATAGGTAGGTACCTACTTTTTCCGATCGTCATTGCGAGATAATCGCCAGACTGGCCGGCGGCGCTTGCGTTTGTATAAAATATTAAAATGTAATAATATCGCGTGTCGTAATCGCTTTTTTTATTCCTTGTATTTTATTTTTTTATCGCGGTACCTGCACAATAATAATTATAATGGTAATAATTTTAACTGTATGTGCCACGGTGCAACTGCACGTTTGTAGATTTATCGAGGCACGTACCATACCCGCGCATATCCGTCTGCAGGTACAGCACCCGGTATAAACGTTTATATTAATGTTAATATTAATCCACGAAATGTGTAACTACAACCATACATACCGGACGTGGTAACTATGCGCGTAATGCGCGTTACGCGCATGATTATACTGCAGACGTACAAATCTCGTACAATGTACAAAACAGACGGCGGTGTGTTTAAACGGCGGCTTGGGATCACCTAGTCCGAGCCACTCATTATTATATTTGTTATTTATCACGGACAATAATTCATCTGAGCAAGTATGCCACTGCAAATAGACCGGCGACAATAATATTATAAACATCAGCTTTTATACCACACACTATATATTATTATAGTTTTCTTATGCATCGGCAGTAAAACCTTTAATCGACCGTATTGTCAATTAATCTTCAATCTTCACTGTAACAGTATTTATCGTGCGACACATGAGTTAGTATAAGCACTGTACCACTCCATATAACAGTTTAGTTACAAACATTTTGATTTGATCATTGTAATACTGTAAGCTGTTCGGGTATATTATTGTACCTGTAGGAACGATATAGGTATTTCACAAGTGCGATGAGATATTATGAGGAGGTTTGATTAGGAAATATATAATTACCCAACCACCTCCTCTCTAAATACGCCACTGGCAAGTGGTCTCACTGCGCACACCGGCCGGCTACATAATATTATAATACAATATTATTATGCGATATATAATACATAGTACAATATCGTGGCGACCGTAGTGTCGCGTCACCACCGTCGTCTGGACGAGGAATGCTGTTTTTCGGGTAATTATATATTATTGCAGCACTTGAACGTACTGGACACTTCTGGTATATGCGATGATGCATACAGTGGAACGGGCGACGAAATATCGACACCTATATAATATTCGTATACACGAGGATACCGCGACGGTTATATATCGGTCGTAATGAGAAACGAGTTAAAGCCTGATGTATACTGACCGTTGAAGGACTAGAGAAGTGATAATAATACCGGCAGATGAGACGTACAGGAAATTACATATTAGGTATTATAATACGAGTTATGCGACGAGCGTTTACTACATAATATGCGTGCATATACGTATATATATATATATACTACGTGTATTGCGGCCGTGCGATTTATGCGCGCGACGATGTTGTGTTATAAATTATTGTAAATACACACAGATCATAATATACGCGTACAATAATAATAACAATATTGTAAGCTCGCGCGTGTCCGAAAACCATTAAATTAAAAAAAAAAAAAATCGTTTCGAATGTTGTGTGCGCACACATTCGACCGATCGTTTTCCCACGCGCGGCGGTTACGCGTATTATAGACGTGTCATGTACGCGAGATGATCGAAATTTACCACTGCAAATTCATGCAAACTATACGTCATCATAATGACACAAAATATATCGATGTACACGAAACGGCAAACGTGACCACCGAATATCATACCTATTACAGTATTACCCATTTAATACACATTAAATACTACTATATGATACTATTATAGGTTGCATATATTAAATTATTATATATATTTTGCAGTATCGGTGTGGGTACTCGATACTTTATAATTGGAGTCATGTTTCAAAAATGTCAGCGGCGTGCAAATGCACTTTTATAATAGAATATAAATAATGCAACCATCGATGCAAATTCGATTTGTCAAAGTTCATTTCTAATAAGTTGTGATGAAAATGAGCTTTAATTTTATTTATAATGATGTTTGAGTTAAAAAAAAAAATGTAATCAACTGATTTGTCTTGAATCGAAATGGCGGTATCATCAGCATAGCAAATAGTGTTCGCATTAATTATATTTAGATTTGGTAAACCATTTATGTAAATAATTGAAAGAATAGGTCCTATAACCGTATACCTTGAGGTTTACCACATTGTACCTCTAATGGTGTAATAAAAGAATTGTTAACCTTAACTATTTGCGTTCTATGTTTTAGGCATGAACTTAACAATTCATGTATTTTTTCTCATGAGCCACAGTAATTAATTTTTTATTATTTATACAATCAAAGGCTTTTTTTTACATCTAATAAAATACCTAGAACTTTATTACTGTTATCTAGGGAATCTAGGAAAAAAAATCCTCGGAATAAAAACCCCCGGATAAAAAATCCCCCAAGATATACCTAACTGTTCTAAAATAATAATAATAATATACGATAATTAAAAAAAAATATAAAATTTGAATGATAACTATTATAATATTATCTTGATCACACAGCTAGATTACGCAAAAATTAAAAATAATTATGATAATAATGAACAAATCACATTGCGTATAAAATAAAAATAATATCTATTTACCTATATAGTAAAAAGGTAATCAGTTCTCTTGAGTATGTTATTACTCACAGAGTCACAGCTGTCAAAAATTTTCCAAAGTAAATTTTGCAAACCTTACAAAGCAAACTCTGGGGATTTTTTTTCCGGGGGTTTTTTTTCCTGTGGATTTTTTTTCCGGGGACTTTTTATCCGGGGGTTTTTTTCCGGGGATTTTTTTTCCGAATACCTATCTAGGTTAGTATGAATATATTTATTAATTGAAAATAACGTATCGTCAGTAGATCTGCCTTTTATAAAGTCAAATTGGTTTTTAGAAAAAAAAGATGGACTATTTAAAAATTGCATTTTTCTACATTTTAGGAATTTTTCGAATATTTTTGACATTGATAAAGATAAGGCTATTGGTGGATAGTTACAACAATTTGTGGGGTCACTAGATATATATTTTTTGATAATTAAACATTTTTTGATTTTTCAAAGCATGACGCGTAAATACTCAAAGAGTTAACACAACTCTGTACGGTTTCCTTCTAAAATAATTAAATTTCGGAAATTCTGAAAATTAATTCAATGGAATTTAACTTCTGAAATGTAATCACGACTAATAAACGAGTATACTAAAGTCTAAAGCTATAGTTAATGGTAACTGAAATTGATCGGTTTGCCTGGATGTATGTTTTATGATGAAATAAAAAGGACTTCTAGGGATCAAAGTGCATAATCGTGTGCATTCCACGAATGACGCATGCGTGCAAGGTACATATTCACGAGAATGAGCCAAAACTCATATTTTTATTTTTGTCACAAAGTCTATTATATTTTAGAAGTATGTTATCTGATGGTTCAGTCCATTTATTCGAGAATCATTTAGGATTAACTGTGGTGGCCATGTGAGAAGGTATTTCTTATTGACCCCAAACATATAATATAGATATTGAGTACATATAATTATACATTTAATACATACATGGTATTAACTGTAAAATATGTATAGTTTCTATAAGTACTCCCTAATAGAGCAAATATTTTTTACACACCTATAATATCTTTACTCTATCTTTCTTCTTATCCGTTGTCATTTCGTGCTGTCTCAAAAATCTAATACATAAGTATAATATATAATACATTGTAATTTAAATATCAACGAGAAATTAATCGAAAATACATTAAATCTTAAATATGGAACGGAGTTCGGTTCGATAGCAGTGCAGGAGGTTCAAATATTATGGCACGCTACAGTAAACACTTATACTCAGCATATAACTAGGCACCAACTCGGTTAGGGATGACGCTGAACAACGCACGCTGGGGCCTGGAATCGATGTCTCTTCTGGTAGAAAAAAAACATTAGTCGAGCGCCGGTAAAAAAACGAAGGACAAAAAATAACTAAACAACGTTGCGAAAGTGATGTTCCCGACAAATAGATAGCTCACCGGTTTTTTAAATCGTCGTCCGGCGGCAGTGGCGCACAGTAATGTAATAATAATAGTTTTTTATCGCGCACATTCCTACAACGCCTCCTAAATGGCTAATTAGCATTGTCGTTGTACGACTCGGCGGCCGTTGAAACTGAGACGTTTTTAATCGTTAATAATTTATCATTTATTTCGACACGAACGCTTCGTCGACGGCGTCTCTATAAATATTTGATTTATAATATAATGTATAAGTCTTGCTGATCAGTCTTGGCCCCATCTTCCGTGGATAAGGTACTTATTTAAATGCGCATTGCCACAGTGGCCATTCGTGTATCCACACGGATACATACGACGAGTGGGCATGTATATAATGACTAATAAGTGCTATCCGTCGTCGAGCATGCATATTATGTCAGTATATGAATGATCGAGATAGTTTCTAAAGCTACTTGTGATTTTAGGATTTTAAACCAAATTTAAATACACTTCGATCCAATGTGATCATACTGCTAAATAATAATTTGTGTAATATAATATTGCATATTATTATATAAATGTTTTATACTTATCGATTTCAAGTATAATGCATCGAAATTATTTCAAGAATATATTATACATTTATAACTTTGATACAAAATATTATATTTGGTACGCGAAGAATAATTTATAAGATTAATAAGGAAAAATATGTATTTCAGCGAAAACGCGGATGTCTTATTACAATTGCTTTTATTTATTTAGTGAAATTTGTCCAATAATATTGTTCTTGATAATAACTAGTATTACCAATGACGTACTTGGAGCTTAATTTCAGTGGTTGTGAGGGGGGGGGGAAGAGGGAAGAGTTATTGATTGTTGTTATCGATCAAAAAAATTCATCTCACAATAAACTAATATTAGTTAGTACTTAGTACACAACCGACAATTATATGTTGCATTGATTTTTCTCATTCTATTCCCGGGAATGTCCACATATATCGATGTCGTTTATTGCATACTATATAGTACTATATTATTAATCGTTTAAATACTATAATTTTATGATAAAAGTGCCTCTATTATAACTGTACATTCAACGATTATATATCATAGCGCTGCACAGGACGCGGCGGTTTCGTCATCGAATGCGTTCGACATACAATGTTAATTAATTATAATAAAATTACCTACCTTTGCTATGAAGTTGCAAAACCGGTAACGAACAATAAGCACCGAGCGCAATGCAACGTGTAAGCTTATCCATTCATTATTCCCAAATATTGTACGAACATACATAATTTGATGCTCTACATGTGTAATCGCGGTTTAACAATAACGCAGCCATGCACCATGTGAATCCAAAGATTTAATAGGGCGGCAGTCGTGTGTATTGTATAACAGCACTATTATGGCTATTATTATTATAATACCAAGCGTGGTGACGGTTGGTCGGATTTTTTAAAATTGTTCACATTTTTGTGCGAAAACACAACCACTGATCGCGCGTATAATATTGTGTTCTATATTATAATATTATGTGGGATAGGTACACGCGTCACTTTTACCTACGAATTATTAAAATAATACATGTTATGCCGAAGTCGTTTCCGCGTTAAATACCACCGCGATTGTTCTCATTTCATTTTACGATCGAATCGTGTGCTCGCTAAAGCCGTCGTCTTTCCATCTGCAACACACAACATGAATTAATATTATATATTATGTTATTATTTATACTAAAAACGAACGTGATTATAGGTTCGTAAAATATATACTATTGTACCTAAGTATTTATACTCGTTTTTCTTTCACTTTCAGGTGACCCGCACAATAATATACCAAGTGCGATGGTGTGTATAACATGATGACATGACAAATGAAATAACTTTTGTTCTGAATAATATTACATTTTTTTTTTTAAAATAAAATATTTTACAGACGTTTGTGTTGGATGTACACTGTACAGTGTAACATTTTTGATTTTTTAATACTGAAAATAAAAATTTTAATTAAGTTAAATTTTTCTTGAGAAAATTCAAAATGCTCTGTTTATAAATCTAATGTTTAGAAGTTGATGGTAAAAATTGTATTTTATTATTGTAGATTTAAAATTTTTCAAAGTATCAATCATTTTTTGGAGTAAATTAATTCGAAATGTAATAACTCTTTTGAAAAAAATTCTTTTTGGAAATGATCATACATAAATATAAGTCTTAAATTATTTACTATCCATAAAATGTTCTTATTAGTACTCTTTGACTGGTATCAATTTTCATTATTAATTTGTGAGGTCTTTCTGTTACACTTCGTGTTTAAATATAATATAGGGTTATTCACTAAGCATGATTACCCATATATTTTCCTTTAAGAGTGCGTCGTACCCGCACATACTTAGGTTAACATTATCTTATATGTTCTCTCGTTGGTGTTCTACGATATATTAATTTTTAAATGAACCATGAGCGTTTTCAAAAATTGATATTTCATTAACTCATAAATCACTTAAAAATAAAAAATCAACGAGAGAACACAGATAATGTTCTTATTTCTTGCACATGTGGGTACAACGTGCTATTTATACTGCATTTATTCAAATTTTGATTTTTGGAAGTTTTTTAAAATATTAAATTTAATATTCTCAATAATTATCACAATGAATCTTTTTGCAAATACTTAAATAATGTTAAGAAATCTCAAGAGTTAAAAAATATGATCAATGGGATTATGGGAATAAGTATGTTTTAAAATTCCAAAAATCAGATTTTGAATAACTACATTATTGAAGTAAAATGAGGTGAGTATGCTTGGAGTATCACTCTATAATATCATAATAAATATCAATCTAAATGACAAACAACCACCTGTAATACATAAACTTTATAATATGTAGATATTTTTTTTGTAATGTATTGTGGATATGTCCGGGTCGTTCAGGCGATTTTGAGTCCAACAATAGCGACTGAACGTCTGAACCTTATATCCGTTAGTCTTGTAAGCGGTGTCTATAAATATACATAATATTTATTACAAAACTTAAAAAGTCCGCTTAATGGAGTTGTACAGATATTATTTTAAATCACTGTTTCGTAATCATTCGGTTATGTAAAATAAACCATTGTTAGAGTGTACTCTAAACTCTAGTGCGGTCTCAACTGCAAGGAATATGTATAATATGGATGCTAGCGTACGACGTCAGTATAGTGACCTACATCGATAATTAATATAAATAATTATAAAACTATATATTACTAGTACTCGATTCTAATTATTGTTTTCCGTCCTCTCGTGGACCGCATACTTGTGATTCCACAAAACGAAGTATTATATATCCGCAGCGTGCATGATATTATATAGATACACGCACGCGTCTAATTCTGCCGGCCAAGTGTGTGTGTGTGTGTGTGTGGTGTGTGTGTGTGCATACTCGTATGATAACCCGAACTTTCTGGAAGTCATCAGTATAGAAAATATAAATAGTCAATAATATATAACAATACATAGGTATGTATTCTATACATGGAAGTCCGCACATCGCGAGCAGCACAGGCAAACGTCTATACCTATACCGCGGATTTAGTAAATATTATACACATGTAATAGGTACGCCTATACAAAAACACGGATGATATAATAAAATAATATAACGATTAGTCCCGAGAGCGTGTCTGTCCGGCTATACGATATATAGGTAGTCCATAACGTACAATATAGGTTTATTATTATTCAATAAATCGTTTGGATACGCAAAATTACCTATGCAAAAAAAAAAAAAAAATGAATAAATGCAACGATATTATATCAGATGCACTCGCAGAGCAAGACGGACATTTCGAAATCCTAGCGATGAAACGACGTAACGCGCACATTGTTATGCATACCGGCTACACACGTGTATATGTGGTGCCTCGAGTTATGGAGGTACGCGTATTATATGTTAATAAATTCTCGAGGAAACGTGGTCGTCGCCCGATGACGATATATTTATGTGCGGCGCCCGTCCGTCGAACCCTCGTCGTATAATTATTAGCATTTTCGTCATTATGGTATTATAATAATAATAATAATAATAATATGTAGGTACACGATGAGCTTTTATTCTGCAGTATAATATATGATGTTCGCCGACTGTTTTCGATTGCGACTATACCGAGTCCCTTGTACAACAAATCACAATATACTCGTTATTTTATGATGCACCTACCTACTTCACGTATATACGTACGGAAAAAACCTACACTGCAACTGCACTGCAGACATGATGCGCACGTTATTATATTCTGTAAGTCGAATCCGCAACTTCCGTGTTCCATCACTAAATGCATCATATTATATAATAAAACATGCTGCAAGGAATGCGCCCATCGAGTTTGTAGAACGTACTCGAACCCACAATTAGAAGACCAAAAGTGACAAAAAAAAATTGTCTAGAGTTGAATAATATAATAATTCCAAATATGACATATTTTTTGACTTATTGTGGTTCTAACTATAATACAATATGAATGTATACTATACATTATACAATGTACATATATGTCTTAACAAGTGTTAGGTATAACTTAAGCTTATAAAACTAAACCTAACTTAATTTTTTTTTAAGTTTTAAACTATAGTAGGTTTATCGTTTTAATTGGGTACATAAATAACGTAATATATAGGTATCATAATTATTAATTTCAACAACATAGCTCTTGTTAGTTAATTTGAAAAAAATGCATTCGTTAAAATCATGATCATACAAATCTATGACTGTGTTTGAGCTTTTCATCAAGCCTATACTTAAAAAAAAAAAAAATAATAAGATATTGTATTATTGCTTAATAAAATAAATAATAATCGATTTAATAATTCTGTATTTTAGTAGATACAAGCATAACATTTTAATATTACTTTAACATTACAGTCTGCAATAAGAAAGAATTTATAAAATTATAACGCTATGCATATCTATTATATAAGACTTTATACGAATACTTATAAAGTTCAAAATATTAATACGGTTAGGTTAAGTTGTACTGTTAACTTATAACTTAACGAAGTCTCTAATAATTATGTCTCTATAACTATATGTATGTAATCATTTTATTCCTATCAACTGAAAATTGTAAATCATCTTATGATTTTCCAACTATAATAACTTTTAGTTAAGAGCTGAAAAAAAAACTTTGCTTACTTACTTTACAAACTCAAAAGTATTATTTTCATAAACCCATTTTTTTTTTTGCTCACCTTTGCCTATGAGAAATTGAGGACTAATCGACTAAATGTAAGCAGGATGTTATATTCGTCTGTGGGTTCTATAATAATTTATTCAGTATGAAATTAATTTCGATAACGTGGTGACAACAATAAAATAGGATAGGAATATTCATTATGAAAAATTTCTATTCTATAAATACCACATCAAGTGGGTGTAAGGTAAACGTGCAGAGTAGGTATATATATAAACGACCAATATATGGTATGGTAATGATGAGAGATATTCGATTCAAAAGAATATCACAAATAAAAAAAATTGCATTGTTATTTAACTACTATTTTTTTGAACTAGACGCTTTCGTTGTCGTTAAAATGTATACTTTGTTCGTACTTCATAAACAATTTTTTGATATTATATTGCTCAATTGATTGGTCTTTATTGGGTGCAACTAAGTGAAAATTTATACCACATTTTAGTTTTAGTAAGATACATTATACAGGTACATTTATTTGTTTCATTATTTATTATACGTATATTGTTAAGTATGTATATAATTTGTATTTATATGATTAGTACCGCTTGACAGGTAAAAATGGTATACGAACGATGTAAATATCATAGTAGACAGAATATAATATTGTGCATTATACATCTACAATCTGCATTCGCAACATGATGCCTACCTATTGACGAACATGTAAAAACTTGAATTATCGAAAACTCAGCAGTCTGCAGGCGATAAAAACGAAACCGATATCATGCATTTTTGAGCCTATTCTTCAACGACATATGTAGGGCGCCAGGATTTGCAGCAAAAAAAAAACTATCACTATTACTTCTTTAATTATTGAAAATACGATGCCTTTGCACCACAAAGGCATACGATATAGGCTTGTTTATAGTTGTACATTATAATGTTGTTGTATACCTAATATAATGCTTATTATTGATCTTGATGGAATACGACTTGCAAGCTGTTAAATACGTAACATATCTTAATGTATTTAATAGGCTACGCGAAATCTTCGGTGCCTAAGTATGTACACAAAAATTTTCAAATGCCAACTTTACGATGATTTACGATGACTTGTCAGCACGAAAATCAATTTAAAGAGTAAAAAAATAAGATCGAATATTTTTGAACTCAAACCGTATAGGAACCTATATTAAAGTAATAAGGCAATCTTGATGTTTTTATCCCCCTCCTCTCCCTTGACGGTATGTTGATATTATAACGTGTGTGCTTAAAGCTCGGAGCGTGTACGCGAACCGTGTGGTTTGGAAAGCGTCCGGTCGAGGCTGCGAACATAACCAGCCCATAACGCGTAGGCACCTACATAGGTTATATTATTAAATATATATACGACGAGTTCTCACAGACACAACTATATAATCGCATATATACATATTATACGTTGTATATCTCCGATACGATTCGAAATGATAGATTGTCGGATTTCTACGACACGATGCGGCTTGATATTATAGCGGAGCGATGATGACGACGCGACGCGACGATGGGGGTCGCATGCGATCGCGAGCTGAACTTTAACGATTTCCCATGTAAAAAAGTACGAGAGCACAACAATAATCAGAGTGATTGACAGTGCCTATATATGTATACCTCAGAACAGGTATATAACAGGCGATGGCCTATACCGCGGTTGGTCGTCGATTATAGACACGTTCACACATTCTTCGGATACCCATACCTCGGCAGACGATCGTCCACACTATTATTACTATATTATTATTGTTATTGGGTAACGGGCACTCGTTGTCGGCATATGGGAAAAAAAACGAAAACAAAATTATTTTAATAACGCTCGACACAATCGTTACGACGTCGGCGACGGTCGTGTTTTGAGATAGGTCGCGGCACGAGGACTCGGCCCCGCCGCCGAGAGTGGTGGAACCATAATGCAGTGACCGTCAGCGAGGAGGAGAAGAAGAAGGAACCCTTTGCTGCAGCTCATCATCACTTTTACCCGAACGATCTTCAGTACGTGCGCGCTGCCGGGTGAGTTTACAAATGCACTGCTGCACACTCTAAAAGGAATCACACAGGTAAATCGACTTCAGACAAATTTATTATAGTATATTAGTATTATTTTTTTTTTATTGTTATCGATTAATGCATGTATTTTTTCTAAACAAAACCTTTTAAAATTAAAAGAAGAATAATAACATATTTTAAGCTCCGACTAACAGTACACACTATTGTAAAACGGCGGTGACCATATTTTCGACAAGAAAAGCTTAAACAAAATATAATTTTATACCTACTCATAGAATACAAAATATTGATTTATCTCCAATAACACAACATAGGTGCATGTCAATACTATAGTATATTTTTACGAACCCTACACATATAAACGTATATACATAGACACATTGTTTTGCGAACGATTCGCACAACGTCGTGTCGTAACAATAATATTGTGATGTCTGTACCTACATATAGTACATATACTTACGCGACCGCCATTTATTTTTTATACGTTTTCCGATCCGATTCCACCAACAACAACACACAAATAGGTACGCAACACAATGTAGGTGAAACGCGTTCGGTCTGAGCGAGCGTCTTATCGATTTGTACATCGGTATAGGCACTTGTCACAAAAAAATAACCTGTTCGTATAATATATTATATCATATGCATTGTACATACATATATGTACGATGTTAAAATAGAATAATGTCGCACACATAATTCATCGATGTTCTTTTTTGTTGCATACAACGTCCACCGCATCTGCATGAGTATACGTACGCGACCGTTATTGCGTCGTTGCAGGAGAAGACCGCCGTTGCGTAATTTTATATCTACGGAATACAATTTTAGTCGTCGTCGTACTTTATTTTGCGGAGTGCAGTGCTCAAATATTAATAATATTGTACATAATAATTCGATATTAAACGGGAGAACCGCGAGAGTATCACGTAATGCGACCAATAAACAATAATTAATACGCGACGATATTATGCTGCGCATGCAGGATACTGAAGCGACGGAGTCCCACGTGAACAATATTTCTAATACATAATAATATTATACTATTTCAACTATTTCATATTGTATGCGGCGTGAGGGTACGATAAACATTTTTGTAATAATTACGTTAATATGCGTGCGTATATACCGGTCCGACGGCTCATCATCGTGACGAGAATACGTAATTCGATTCCGTGTGCACATAAATGTCATCTATAAATCTGAACCAGATGACGGTGCAATATAATAATAATATTATAATGTGACGCCGCGCATTGACTCTGCCCTGTCGCGACGGTAAAACACGATTTTTTTCGTTTTTTCTCCGGTCGCTCGTATTTTTAAAAAACCGTCATCGCGTGAGAACGTAGAAAATTCATCGTTCCTCCGGGGCGTTGTTAAATTAGTTTTATTATTATACCTAATACCAAATTATTTTCGTCTTACGACTTTGTTCGGCCACGGAATTTATCGATGTCTAATGGATTTTTTTTATCGATCGAATTCCAGTAGTCCGCCGGGACGGCTCACGATGCGTGTGTGCTATTATGTTATGTATACTACTAAACCTATCCGCTTAATAAATACATTATAAGCTGTAGGTAGACGTTACGTTTTGATAAGTATAATAAAAAAACTATTAATTTTCGACATTATAGAAATGCATTTTCCACAAACATCAGGTTTTCGTTTTTAATTCGAAATCTATACGAAGGTTAAATCTTCGTTTACGATAGGCAATTTTCTTTAAACATTCAACAAATAATTACATATAAGTACCTATTTTCGAGTCGTTTGTACATCGTTAAGTTTTCTAAGCGTTTGCAGAGCTACGGTTTATAGATTGTGCAAGTAACATCATTACCTACCTATAAACATATTATAATTATTATTATATCCGGTATAATGCATGTATTTATTATTTACATAAACATATCGAAATCAACTTGTTATAATAATATGCACATTACGAGTATCATCACGTTCTCTACGATTTCAATAGATTTAGGTAATTTTTTTTTAAACGGTCGATTAATCGATCTCCGAAGATAAATAATCATTATGTAAAATATGATATTTGTGCGTAATATTATCCAACAGCGGTGGCCGTCATCGTGGTCCGCGCAGTCGTTTCCTGTTCGATTAATTCAAATATAATGGAACTAGTTTGAAGATTACCCAAACATCTAGGTACCGCAGATCACGCGTTTACATAACACGATCGAGGCGTCTCGGTTGTTCGTATTTAAATGTACGTGTGTGTGTGTGTGTGTGTGTGTGTGTGTGTGTGTGTGTGTGTGTTTGGGTGTGTGTGTGTGTGTGTGTGTGTGTGTGTGTGTGTGTGTGTGTGTGTGTGTGTGTTTGGTGTGTGTGTATACAACGAACAATGAGCGAACGCGTATAGTCATTTCGTCAGACCGAATTAAGACAATAATAAATTATTTTCTTCAATCGCAACCGAGTCGGGTCTTCTTCTGTGCAACATAATAATATTATATTATATTGTTCGGAGTCGAACGCCAGAAACAATATTATGTACTATACGCGTCCCGTCCTATACCTATATATATATATATGTATATATACATGTCGGCTCGTAGGTGTACATTATAATATTATATAGGCACAGGACCGAAGTCTGTAGAGATAATTTTGCCTAAGTATTATTTTAGTATTCGCGTGTCGAAATCTTGCAGCCTCTGCAATAATACAAACGTTGCAAATATATGTTCGTTTGATTTCTGTCTATATGAATAAATGAATAATACCGCGGCTGTGTTCAACGCCGAGTAGAACACATTGTATGCGTTTGTCCAAATCAAAGAGATTTGTAACACAAATAATAGAACAACATCATGCGGTCGGATTCGCATGGTAAAATAGACTGCAAAATCGAGTAAACATATAGCGCGGAGTAGTCATTTTGGAGAGACGGTTCACCTCCCATCTGGAATTCAATTCACTGCATTTCAGTATCCAGGTATTTGGCCCTGATCTCGAATTACAAGTCGTATTCACCATATTTATTGACTTTATTATTCGTTATTTTAGTATAATACCGATGGTTAAAATAATAATGCTCCACTCAATCGCATCATAACTTTAGTCAGTGGGTTGTTTAGTTCGGAATACCTAAAAAAGGTGCTCAAACGTAATAAGCGCATTATTGCATCGTGATATTGGCAGGAGGATAATTCAAAACTGGCGATTTATCTAAAGTTGCCATTCCACGCACACCGGGCTTATGATCAAAATCAAATGTTTTAATAAAATTAATACATTTCTATTGTATAGAACCTTAGTCAAAATCAAATTTGTTGATTTCTTTATTTGCGTATAATAATTGTATCGTTTTGAATGCATAGTTTGTTGTTTAGTGTCAACAATTCGGCAATAGCATTAATTTTTTCACCGGTATCCTTCAACAGGCTCCTGAATTGCAGTCTGCAGATGATGGCAACCATCGACAAATAATAATTTGTCTCCGGAAATAATAGTCGAATATTATATTATTGATATGACTGGGAATCAAATATGTACAAAAAAATTCGTAACTAATAGCGATTTGTGATTGCCAAAATAATGATAAACCTATTAATTATTATTAAAGTTTAAGAGATTAACCTAACATTACCTGTGTGCTTGGACGTTGGACAGGAAAATTCGACGACAAATCACGTGAACGCCTTTTTTTATTCACAACCCTACTCGTGTAGAAATGTAAACAACGCAATAATCGATGACGGAAAAATTCGACTGATATTATTCAACTTTCTCTTCGCGGGTACCAATAGGTACGTTTACCGCGGACCCCGCGTCGTCAGGTCGATGGGCGCGCGATAATAATGCGACGAGTACAACTGCAGAAGTGCAGAATCCTATTGTTCCTATAATAATAACAATATAATAACATTTGACCCATGTCTGGGGAATTAACGTGCGTTACGTATGCAAACCCGAAATACATTATCATTGTTAAGGTTTGAATTTTAACGTGTGTGATAATATATTATAGTAGAGGGCTCAGTGTTGTGATATATCTACGACCGGTGCCGCCGAAAAGTCGGTGTCGTCCTTGCAGCAGACGGATGGGTGGGCGGTACCGCGAGCGCACGTTAAAAATAATGCTATACGAAACGCGTGTGGGGTATGAATTAGTGTGCGCTAATTATAAAGAGCATGTCAGCTTAAAATGTTTGTCGTCTCTGTCCGTTATGGATTTATGATAATTTAGTCTCAAAACTGCTCTTCTCGTCGTTTCTCATTACTATATGGTAGCCGAACGGTATTCAAACCGTATACCACATATGGTATAGACTTTATACATTGTTCATCCGATTCATTGATTTGTTTTCATTACATAAATAATTTTAACTATCTAAAAATGTACAATTTGTAGTCGATATTCTATTTACCTACTTCAAACATTAGAGTTGTTCTAAAAAAAATGAGAAATTCAAAGAATGTTTGTATATCTATATTGGATAGAGAACAGATTGAACAGTGACATCATCTCGAAAGAAACGTGTCGGTGCCTTGGGTGTATTGTAATATAGGTACATTTTAAAACATACTGCGGTAAAATTATTAATTATTAAAATAATATAAGCCACTATTTTATATAATACAAACAGCCCCGAGTCCGTAAATCACACGACGAGCGTGTGAAGAGACAACGCACGGCGAAAAGTAATATTATTACTCAACCGAAAAGGACTCGTTATCATTTATATTACGTATTAAATACCTACTGCAACGATCACCGACGTCTCCTACGGTTAACACAGTAAAACGCGTTTCCGCGTAATAATGAACAATTTATTACTTATAATATACTGTACCAGCTAAACAGCTAGGAACTTGTGAGCGTTTCCGTCCGGCTTTCAAATCTGATTTGATACATACAAATAATATTGTGTGTAATTATATTTTCCAAAGCTGAAAATAAGTGCGAAACGTTAGTCTTATTTTAAAGCTCCACGGCAGCCGTCGAACGTGCGCATATGGTACCTACATCATAATAATATTATCGTCATCTCGGTGAAACGTAGTGGAATTCTCTAAAATGACTCGTCCGAAAGCATTATATTAATTACGCGTTAATGGTGGCGGCGGCGGCGGCGGCGGCGGCGGCGGCGGCAGCCGGTGACTAGACAGTTTTTTATTATTATTATTTTTTTTTTTTAGTCCGTCCGTGTCCCCATAGTATTTTTCGTGTTACATCGGAACACACATATGCCGTGTATGCATAATAATAATAATAATAATAATATTGTACATATAGGTAATACTTTCTTCCGGAAAGACGCGCGCGGACGGCAGTCATTAGAGGAAAATAAGAGAAAGCAAGACGTCTCCTATATTATTATTGTGAACCTTTATATTATTATATACATAAATGCAATCCGTGAGTGCGTATTCGAGGTGCATACACCTAATACCTATGATGTATATGTACACGAGTCGTAGGGCTGCTGACGGCGTCTGTTTGCGGACCAAGTGTCGGTGGCGGAGGTGGGGCGGGGGTCACGGTTCGGGGTCAAACGCGCGGTTGCTATTAATATCGCGGTTCGTCACCTGTAGGTTACATATTATTATTATAATGTACTTTGCTGGCGAAAATAAAAAATATACGTATTATATTATGATATATACGCGTTGTTGGTGTGTAACTCGTCGGTCACACGTTTTCGCCGGAGGAGCCAAATCGCGTCGGTGTGAGAGACGAAATCGAAAGTCACCGGGGCAAAGGTCGCAACCACGCTGCGGCGCGCGGAAGGAGAATGAAGAAGAAGACGACGACGACGATTGTACCTGTGTAATATTATAATGCCCGTGTGTGCACGCGTCCGTTTTTATTATTACGTAAACGAGAAGGTTCTGCAGACATTCCGATCGGCATCGGGACATGGTGGTGGGTCGGGAAACGGCGTCGGCGGATGGAAGTTCACGATTAGAGAGCAATATATATATAATAGCAGCGCCGCAACACGAACTGTGCGCCGACTTTTAAATAATAATAATAATAATATACCAATAATGGAAAAAAACATTGTGCTTTCGCATTGTTCGAATTGACCCGTATATATGTACATCGAATGATTTAGATATAACAGTAATATAGGATTTGTCCAGATTTCGCTCCCGCATATAATATTATGAGGGACGCACGTCGTACTCCTCATGACGTTCGCGTGTGTTTTTGGCACCTATGATTAAAAAAAAAAAAATGTTTTCCTTCTTCTGCATTACTACTGATACCATTTGTACCACAGGTTAGGTTAGTCTGCAACAGGTCTACGGTCTGTACGATACGAGAGATCGTTAGACCGTATACTGCGGCAGGTCCCGTAGTTCGACCGTCGTAACATCGACCAAGTCCGTCATCGTGTGTAATCTGTACAGCGACAATACGCTAATGCGACTAGTTTATGTGAGGTATAACCATAGTTTCACCGGTCGTCCCGAAGTGCGCACATCAAAATAATATTATATATATTTGTTTTATGACCAGTCGACGTAATGCCCACTAATATTTTATATACGATAACCGAGTGTTAACGAAACAATATAATATATTTTGTACGTAGTTTTTCTTCTCAACGCGACACGATAAAACCGTGAGAACTGCATCATGCCTACAACATAATAATGTAATGCAATAACAATAACAATCGTACAATAATACTTTAAATAATACAACATGTTGAATACTATACGTTAGTAAAGACTAAAGTGTACCTACGAACGGACTCGGCAGAGACGTATATTGCGCTGCATCATTATAGGTACATTTGAGCTCAACGGTTTACTTTTAAACTTGCCTTTTTTGAACACGAAAGCCAAGTACAGGAATATACATATATTATTATTCACCATCTCCGTTAATGCTTGAATGATATCGGTGTCGCTTTCGCTTTGGTGTAGTTGGTACTTCTTTTGAACAACGAACCGTGATTTATGTAATACGCTCCGCTGCCAGGAGGAAACATATATTTATGTACAATAATATGTAATCGAACAAATCAAATAATCGTTAATAACGAAAAGGAAAATATATGTATAAAAAATTTGATGGGTTTACGACAGCATTAACCTTTCTGCGACTCAGAAAACCACCGCCGCGTGCAAAGTGGCTGTATTGCCAACGATTCAACTGATTCACCCCACCGCCCGCCGACCACTCGCCGACGCGCACGTCCAGATAAAAATCGAATATAATAATATATATATGTATAAATACTGTGCCAAATCCGTCGTCAATTTAATTTTTCGTACATCCGACAGTCGCCGTTTCGAAATGTACGTAATCAGCAATAATGTAATATACAATCACCAATCCCACTCACTGCAGCAGAGTATAGGTGCGTATATCATACCGTACGATCCGTACGAATACACCGAGAGTTGGGAATAGTTGAATAGTTCCGAAATTAGTGTGCCTATTATAAAATGTTATTTTGTCTTACGTAACCATAGGACATATTAAGCATAAACGGACGTATATTAAATATATAATAGGTCTCACAGGCACAGCACATTTTGTACTACAATTGTTATTGTTGGGATTGTTGTATCATAATGTAATAATGATCTTATATTCGAATACATCAGGCAATACTGCTATCCGGCCACGTGGCTATATAAGTTGAGCTTGTACTGTCGAAGAGCTTATCGCGCACTCCGCACTGTTTCTCCTCAAGTTTGAAATCTAATAAATAATATAACCTATATTAATATTATTATGTTCCACCAACAACTGGTGTTTTACAAAAAAATTAGATTTGACTATATTGGCATATTGTTCTCAGCGCGTCATACAAATATGTAAGCTTATAGGTTTTAAAATGAGTTTTGTTAATAAACATTCGCAGACATTTATTGCTGTTATCATAATAATATTCCATATAATATTACTTTAGGTACCCTACATACAAATCGAAATTTTCTGGTGACAGCCATTAACGTATACCTTCTATTTTCGTTTTCGTATTTCTGCGCATTGGGAGGGAGAGGGACACTACTCCTGGAAGGCGCATACCTTCAGCGGATCGTTAACGAGTGCTAATTGGAAGAGCGATTGTCGTCTTCGTGACGGTCGGTGTAGGTACGACGATGACATTTTTTAGTCCTTCCTTTCTCCACTGCACAACCACCGCTGACCTTGACTTGTGATAAAACTTTTGCAGTCGGTCCCACCTTTCCCCCCCTGCTTTCACCAAAATACAAAACGGCTCGATTTTATCTATTAGGAGTTAATTTCATATTTCAGCAAACAACATCTATGATAATGGTATACAGGTATAAAGTACCAATAACTTTTCTATTTTAATTTTAACGTGTATAAAACAGTTATAAAAAAATATAGACACACTACAGAATGTACAGGAACTTAACTGCAGTAATAATAAATATCAGTGTAGAAAATGTTTCTAATTAAATCAAAACATTTCCATTCAAGTCATTGCTATTGAGAATGCGAGTGCATTTTACACCACCATTACATATTATATTTTATGGGTAGGTACTTAATGTTTATAAGTATACACAGACACACAGTAAAAGAGTTGGACGACAACGAAGATAGTCACACAGACTTTCCCTCACGCCCAAACACGTTTATCTTAACACGTAAAAGGCGACCAAAACGAAAACGTCGACCGTTTATCTCGCACCCGGCATTTCCGATCGGAAACGATAGCAGTTTAAGTATATAAAAACGTCATTACGACGCTGTTCTGCGTGACGAACGGAAATCGGACCGCAGTTTAAACATCGAGACATCAAGTGTAAATAGTACTCGTTGAACGTCACTTGGCAATACACACCAATACTATTTCGATTTCCACAACAATAAGAGCCGGAAAATGTTTAGTTCTAGACGTTCTAGACGTTAATCGGCGTGACGATGCAACGCACGATTCGCATCGAAAATAATATTGAAAAATATCAACAAAAAATAATTTCAAAAATAAACTACCCTCCATACATGTGCACGTCGGATTTTAAGGTACACTTGATAGGTACAATCGTTCAACTTTTTTTGTCATTGCATAAAAATGTCGAGATATAAAAATATGTAATAAACGTTACTAACAATTCACACTCAACGACTTTTAAATAGGTAACACGCAATTTGTTCGAATTCGAATAATGATTGCACCTGCACTAGCTGTTTACACCACATCTATATAATACCGTTATACTAGGTAATATATATTGATGTACTAACTCGATTAGTCATTACATTAAAAAACATACGATAGTGATAATAACGAGGGATAAAAAATGAGTGTTTGCTGTAAAAATAAAAACAAATTTAACGTGAACCAATCGTGTACAACACGAATAACCCTGTTAATGAGCCATGTACATATAACGCGCCTATGTCGTGGTATAATTACGACGCGTGCTCGGGGTCGAAAAACGTCTCAACCCGTGATCCGAGACCAGGGGTCACGGCATCTGAGAAAAACAAGTCCTTGTGAAAATTTAAACGAGTTTATTGTTATTTTCAATTTTAAGAATGCGCATCTGCACTGCATCACACGCGCCGCCCGCCACCGACACGAAAGCCGCGTTCGTGAACCCCCGCCCACCTGTACCGCCATTAGCGAATTATAGCGAACAGGTACAATAATAATTATAATCAAAGCAATAATAATATATAGGTTAGGTTTGTGTTGCATGAAATACGACGATATTATTATGTGCTGTAGCGTGCGTTATAATATATTTTATCGCATATACTCGGAGGTGTCGTGATGACGGCGCTTTCGAGGCGGACGACCTCGGCCGCGGGTGAATCACAGGGCCATCCTGCAATCAATGACACATGCTACGTATATACGATATGCATAAAGTAAAGGATCGTGGTGAGTTGTCGCGCCAACTCAAATCTGGAATCTTCGAAAAACAATATTGCATTGAATTAACACCCTGGCCGTCGAATACCCATATCCCAGTGGCGCGCGTATCTGGGATTTTTCTTTTGACGTGTGGGGCCGATCGTGTGTTTCTCCGCAGAGTTGGTTTAACTAGGGTCGCACGTAAGTCCGGAATATTGATGCCGAGGTTTTTATTTTACGTTATGTGCCTACCCTATGGCTATACACAATTTACGTTTGCAGTGCATTTCAATGAAATAGGAATGATTTTTTAATTTTCTTAAAATTTCGTGGGTTACGACACGGTCAGACCTATTTATATACACTGTGTATGATCCCGACGCATACAACAATGATAGCGCTGTCGTATACATTATTATCATAATATTATGTAGGTACGCGACCGAGACGACGGCTCTGGTGAATATTAAACGTAACAATAATATTATGTGCACGAAAAAAAAATGCGAGTCGGCCGCATATAATGTATCGCGATCGTAGGAGAGACGGACGAAACAATGGACCACCGAGCATTTGCATCGCGATCGTCGTCGATGATGATGCGTTTCACCGGTTTCGGGCCCGTTCGGGCGCGTTATCGTCGCACGTGACCGGCCTTGATACAGATGCGCACGGGCATGTAATATTAAACTATATTGTATGAAATACGCTTATATATTATAATATTATGATGATGATTGTAATAATTACACGGTGTCGTCGTTCGTCTTCGTCGTGATTTCGGGCGGAAAAGGTTAAGACGAGTACACAAAATAAAGCGCGGAACGATTGTACAACAATAATGTTGTATTATTATCATCATTACTACGTATATAATATTGTTTCTGAAACGTAATATATTTAATGTTCCGATTGCGATGATAAAAATAATAATATTATCAGAAATACGATATCGAGAACCCGCGACGGCGGCGGCCCCGGCATACGAAGGCTACGGTGTACACAATATCACAATAAAATTAGATACCTACCATATTATTACAATATGTACCTGGGTACATGTAGCCGCTGGTATGCGGCCTACTTAAGGCACGGTCGAGTCCTTGCACCGCCGCCGCGCCGGATCATCTCCGTTTTTAATGTGGGAACTCGTAGTTGGGTAATCGGACCTGGCGCATATTTCGCAATTTGCGCTCGTTTAAAGTGCCATCCGTTTTCCACCTTCCGCGGAGCGGTTCACACACGCGCGCGCCCCGCGCTCATTGTTGCGGTGAAAGTGACGATTTTTCGTGCTAGTTCGCGCGCGCATTTACTGTTTTCCCGCCGGCCGTCGTGCAGCCCTGGTGCTCCAGAGACGCTCGCCAGTTACCGTAACCTTATACCTCTATAGGATATCACGATACCCGGTCCCGAGTGAACTTCCAAAAACAAATTGAACAGACCACATACTTCGGCTCGTCAAACGCATACACGGCGGGGATGCTCAGCACTCGGGTGGATTGACGATTTTAGTTTTTCTTGACCCAAATTTTTCTTCTTCATTTTTTTCATGCCCACTTCTTCATAACAGACAGTGCGGCTTCCGCCTGGAACGAATAGAATTTTCGATATTAAAATCTACTCATTTTGAATACAGTTTAGGATATTATATAAACACTGAACCAAATTCATCACCAGAGCTGCTTCTGGATCATATTTAATGACATTGTAATGTTAATTGCAATGTCGTTTAATTAGGGATTATTAAAAGCGTTTAAATTATTTTTACTGTCAAAAATTTCAAATTATAAAATGGTTTATTATATGTTACAATATTTAATTTTGTATGTTCACTTTTTAAAATACTTGGTTAAATTTTAATGATCCATCTAAATACCTATTATAGATACTATTTTAACCGCTTTAATCGAATGTCTTACTCAATTATTAATTAAATTAATGTAATTTAGATTTTTTAGATTATGGATTTGTTTTTTATATTTGTCTGTTCTTGGTCCAGACATATATTGTTTTTATAAATGATCTCTGTTGACGCGTATATTTTATCGGCAATTATTGTAAAATCGGACTTTGTCGCATTATCGCTCACGATAGTGAGTACTATGTATAACATATAATATTATAAGTGTCTAGTGTCAGTATGCGTTCGACTGCCAATCGCCACGTAAATAAAAATATAATATAACAAATTAAACCAACTATATTATTATATTCTTAAATTAATATAAATCTCATACAGTCCACAAATTTAAATTCGAAACTTAACAATCTCAACAAATTATGTTTATCATCATAAAAAAACTCGCTTATGGCCGATATCCAATTATTTTTCGTTCTGTTTACAAATACTACCTATTTATGACGTATAGAATTAATGACCAATCGTACGATATAGGTACTGTGCTTGAATATACTTGCAGACGTAAGAACACTTTCGAAGTTATTTTTTGGAGAAAGGTTAAAATTATTTAGGACCACGTGCAGGTTGATCACTATCAATCACAGTCAGTTATTGCAGTCAGCCTGTCCGTTTGATATGAGTGAAAGAGTACAGTCTACTGCAGCTGTAAATTTATGGCAATTTATAATAATTATCTCTCTGGAACTTTTTTTGTTGACACTGTACAGTAATCTATGAATACGGTGAATGTATCGTATTTCGATATCACATTTAGTTTTAATCAATTTATTTCTGAACGAAATTACAGACATCAACAACAAAACTAATTGTTATTTTTTTTTAGTAAAGTGTAACTTTCAATCCTTGCTATTTCGTTTCAAAATCGTCGGTAACAAGCGTATTGTATATTAATGCATTATTATTGTGTATTATCATTTATCATTATGCATTTAATGATAGATGTAGTAACTATGTCAATTTCAAAATACCAGTTATGTTTATACTTTTGAATTCGTACCTATATAATATATATTTTTACCCATCATGAACTATAATCGTCGGGATTCTATATTTTATTTTACCGGCGAATATTCATAGTAATATAATATTATGTTCAGTGGTATATTATAGATAATAGGTACATTGATTTATTATCGACTGCAGATTACTGTTTTTTCTTTACAATATTCTATCACAGTGATTTGATAATAATTTTTATTATTTGTATAAAAAAAAAACCGAATTCTAGGAATGACGAAATTCAAAACAAATATAACACTTCACGATTTATTTCATAAGCCATCATCTTACTCATTCTATTGTAGACGAGCTAAATAATCGTATAACGCATGCTCAAACGAAATCGGCAGTGCTGTATATGTACGACGTATACGGTATACTGCAGCATCCAGCGCAACGGTAGTGGCGCGAAGCTAAGTAAAAAAATAAAAGTGAAGCGGTCACGACCGTATACATTATTCTATACGGTGTATATATGTCTATATATTCCTAGAAAAAGAATTATAAAATCAAATTCGTCAATTATTTAGAAAAAATAGTATGCTAAAACATATTGTTAATTGTTATACCTCAAACTACGTGTTGAAAGATGAAACGCATAATATAAGTATATTATTAATATACTTAGGTAACGACGCGCGTTAAAGTCACCCGGGCCATCAGTCTTCGCCGTATTAATGTTTTTATTATGTTGCATTCATTTAGTGAAAATGACATTTAATTACACTATATGGAAAATTTTTTTACCTTTTCATGAAGTGGGTGAAATTCTTTTTTTCCACGTTGTGTAGTATAATCCTTATCATAGATAGTTGCTTGATATAATATGATATAATAATATAATAATACACCACTTTTTTCCTTAAAATATAATGAAGTATGAAAATTAAATTATATATTTTCCTAAACTTTATTTTATATTTTATTGTTTAATTGGAAATGTTTGAGTGTTATACAATGTAGAAGTTATAAATTATATCAATTAAATTTTTTATTTATATTATACACAGTACAGATAGGTACTTGGATGATTTCAAAAAAACTTAGTACAAATCGTACAGTAATACCCAATACCATGTACATACTAGTACATAATAATGATAATACCCAATATGACCAAAATGAATTTCATCCACTTTATGAAAAAGTCATAAAACTATCCTTATAGTGTAGTAAAATGTCATTTTCATTAAATGGATACATTTCATGAAGTGGAGGTTCACTTCGTAAAATTAGCAATTTCACTTAGTGGATGCGACATATTCAAAACGGTCGACTCACCGACGACCGCATCGCACTATAATACATTAGTACATTATAATTCATAAAATGTATAACCTGCTAATTGCTATAATATTCCGAGGCGTACGAATACCGTAGTCACCTGTAAAACAAATAATCTACTAAAATGACATTACCAGGACTATGCATTCAAATATTTTATAGGTACTTATACTTACTACACTAAAAACAACCTTTAAATATAAGCATTAAGCTTTATAAGCATGCTCTCATATACCTAAAAATATTAATATTTTATATGTTATAAACTATATATTATGCTCTTAAATTCCCAAAATATACAAACCAGAAATTCTTATTTGCAATGGTGGTAATATGTTAACACAAGCAGGTACTCATCAAAGTATTAATTACGAAATAAGGATGAATAAAACATTCAAATTGAATTAGATCCACAGTTAGTACTTTGTATACTATACAGTTTAAGCGCATTACACTTGTTGAACACGTCCCGATCACGAAGTTAAAAATCCCTGCAATTCTAATAACGTAGCTCGTACAACAATATTAAACTTATGTTAATATAAATTATCTACTCTATTGTATACGACTCTTAATACTCGCGGATCGACGTTGATCTACCGTCACAAATCGTAAAACCGAATAAAATAATTGCCGAACACCGCCGCGGCACATTGTTACTATATACCGTGTCGTATTAATTTCGTTTTATTATTTTTTTTATTTTCATATCGCTGACGTGGGCGCTTCTTTAGTTTAAAATATATAGGCCCGTATAGAACTATGATAAAAATAAAAATAAATCATATATTCTACGAGCGACCACTGTATTATAATATTATTATAGGGTCATTAGACACGGCGGCGACGCGAGGCTGCACGGGTGAAAGTGCATCTGTGACGGTGGCAAACTGCAGATATTGTGGCAATATAGTTAATAGTTACAGCTTTTTATACGCTGTATGCATATATTATGTTAAAAAAAATCATGGTAATAATAATATGTGCTCGCGTACCGAGCATTACACATGCGCGCTGTAAGTGTCTAGCAGATACGTGAAAAATCATCTATAAAAGACAAAAAATATTAAAATCAAATCCTCGTGCTACCGAATCTATATAATATGACGAAAATTAGATAATTCACCAAGTTTGCACATCCAACGACAACAATACATTGGCTATAGGTACCTATATTATGATATTATGAGCTCGATGATAATACATTTCAGTACTCACGTGGACAACGTAGTATATTATGACATAGTTGTGGGTTATATTATCTACTTCGTACTCGAGAACCGCGTGAGGGCTGCATTTGGGTATCCGCGGATACGTCACCTGACCTATGCAGCAGCTCCTTATTGCGGTGACGACTATAATAGACTAGATACTTTTTTTTCGTATGAATTATAATATGATGATGCCGCCGTCGTTGTGGCACATGATCTATCGAATTCCGCGGTGTAGACCATTCATATTATAGACACAATATTATCGTCCTAGGAAGTACAAAATACACGATAATACAAAATTAGCTAGATATCTAACATATAACAGGTATAAATGCAATGACATTGTATAGTAAAATATTATTCATATTGAATTTACAAGCATGGTACCTACACTGGACACCTCGAGCGGAATTGATAAAGTCGGTTCAGCGGGTCGTTCCTATTTATTCACATGGGTAATGACGATAACATTATAATAGTATTAAACATACAGCCGTAACCATACGATCACGAGTAAATCAGACAGTCTCTTATATTGTTCATTATATACATCCGCAAAGAACGACCATCAATCAAATTCTCGTCAGACTGACACTCTGGTTGTATCATATATTATATATATGTGTAGCTTTGTAGCTGGTGTATACTGCTTAGTACATTGTACCTATATATATATTGATTTTGAAACACTTTGATAATATCATTAATATAAGGCACGCTTTTACGACCGTCATAATAGAGTCAGGTTTTGTCTGAACGTTATTATAATTTATAATAATATATTAATGTGTATTATTTTATTCTTAACTCTGCTGTAGTTGTAAACAATACACACTCGTGCTCGAGTTGGCCAATTATTGTATTATTTTATTTTGCCAGTCTACGAGTATATACAACATAATATTAGGTTAGACAAGGGAACATATTTCTGTTTATTATTTGTATTTTTCAGTAGACTTTTCTCATCGAAATAATGCGTGAATATTATTTTAATTTTAATACCTACAATGTTCATCTTTTCGCGTTGTATCTTATTTTCAAGTATAATACAATTATTAATGTCCGAGTAAATATAAATAGTAAATTATAATATTGTGTACCAAGCTCAATAAGAAACAATCTTTAGCACATGCGCTAAAAAAAAATAACTTAGTTATGAAACCAATCAAATTTCTTCCAATAATTTTCCAAATGCCAGTATCGAAACGCGCTCTCTGATTCATTGGTAGTTATGCAAGGGATTATTGTAATGAATGCACATTACAATATTATAATACCTAATAATATATACAGACATTGAAGAATTATTATCTAATCGTCACGTGTATTTCGTCGGAATTAATTTTGTTCGATCCGAAAAAAGATAGCTAAGACCGGGTTACGAAAATAATGATATTATCGTTGCTTATTTTATAGTATGTTTTAAAAAAAAAAATGTCTGCAAAATCACTGCAGTGGTGTGAAATTCAGCAGACCGATTACTGGGCCATTTCCAATCATTCGTGGACTTACGACGACGAAATGGAATACAAATACCGCTCGTTGTGGGATCTATTATTGTAATACATTACGGAGAAGGATTTCAGTCCTGCGGCGGGTCCTGAGCTCGATGACCCTGGGGGGGTCGGGTTCGTGACTCGCGCGAACGTTCTCACGGCATTATAATTTATAATATATACATAGGTAGAAGACGCCCGCCCGCGATCTGTTCGTCGTGACGATCTTTTTTTCTCTTAGTCGACGGTGACGTCGGGCACTATCCGATCGATAACTAGATCTCCTTTTCGTTCAGGAAATTTCGCGTCTATACCTAATATTGGGAAATGAATTCAATTTTTATCATCAGCTACAGCAGCTGCAGGCCTCGTACAAATCGACCTAGCTGTCTCTATGTCAGCACGAAATGTGAGCAGATTATAGAATGTAGGTACCACCCCCCAGTAAATCCATAGGAAATGACGCGTCTCGGATCACACGATCAATGATCGCGTGTTAATTTTAATAATTTATTTTTCGCGTTTTAGTCTCTTCTTCTTCGTGTTTACCGTCTATTCATAACCCTCCTAAACCAGTTTCGCGACGTTTATTATACGAGTTATTTATTACAAATATAATATATTATACTATTATGTACCTATTACCTAGGTATGTACCAGACGACCGTGACATTTAAAACTCAATTTTTCCCATGGCGTATCTGATTTTTTACTTGCATTTTTCGAATCACCTTACGCACGCGCTCGAACTTTCGGAACGGATGCAGTGCTATTCAGTGAAAGCTCCGATGTCGATGACGACGACGACAACGATTAACGATCGATGATGCAATCGTTACGGATAAAAACAATACGAACAACGTAGGAGTATTTTATACGCCTTGCTCATACGACACGACAGTCGCACGTCGGTACTGCGTTTACCGAAGAAGACGCGCACTGGTATGTTATGCAATGGCGGCCACTCCGGTTCTATTGTTATGCAATTATAATCGACGGCTGCTTCGATCATCTCTGGAATGAAACATATTATATTATTATTTATCTATACGTAATTATATTCGTAAACGGGAATTATGGTGGCAATTTCGTACCATCCGTCGTACGGTAGTGTGCGGTGTAATATAATATTACGACACTGGGAACCGCTATCGGGGTTCAGCGCGAGTCACATTATATAGTTATAATATGGGTACAACATTTAAATAATAAAAAAAATTACATCCTCAACCCGTCGGCGGTGTCGTATAATATGTATTACGCGGACGCAGCGGTGGCGTTTTACCTTTCACCTTTTCGCGGTTATTAATAATTCATACACTAAAATATTTTATATTTTTACGTGTTTCAGATACGTATATTGATAATAGAAATATATATACATCATGTTGTCCGATAATATGACGATGGCCATCAAGATCTGGACATTCCTCACGTTGTTCACCTGTAATTATTATTTTATTTTCATTATATATAATATCATATTAGACAAATTACCGTTCATGGCGTTTTCGTCTAATCACGAGTGCCAAATTTATTTTATTAAAATATGTCGGTCCACTTGTGTTTGTACATATGTAGGTGTGGTGAACGGTCAGAGAAAACCACCAAATTACCAGCAAAATGAAATGCCACCGACCAGTTTTAGCTGCAAGGACAAAATCGTGGGCGGATACTACGCGGATCCTGAAACGTCTTGTCAAATGTTCCACGTCTGCGTGAACGTCGTCGGGACCGGGGTGAGTAAATCAAAATGGATTTTGTTTGTCCTCTTATCAACGCTTAACGCCGTCGTTGCTTACCCGAAATGAACATTATTGTAATATATCGTTTACAGGTTCAAGATTTTCGATTCCTGTGCCCGAACAACACAGCTTTCGACCAAGAAAATCAGATTTGCGACGACTGGTATAACATTGACTGCGAGGCAGCCACGTTGTTTTACAGCGACAATTTTGACTTGTATAAACTCGGTAAGTTGGTTTTGGTCCTTAAAAATCAATTATAACTTGGCCCCCTTTGGTATTTTTCTACAAAATTTACATTAATATTCTTTTTAAGTGGACAAATTCAACCTAATAATATATGGTTGAACTTTACATTTTTGACAAAATAAAAAACTTAATATATTATTTATTTGCATTTGGTTCCAATATAATTCATAAAGTTAAAACTTGTTTTTAAAAAGCTATAAAATAATTACATAGTTATAACTGAGAACCAAATTGGAATTCCACTACAGATAAATAATATTGTCATATTGCCTATCGAATTGATTTTATATTAGGTATATTAAAATTTTATAATTTTGTGTTTTCACAATAAATCCACCCTATTTGATTTATTATCCCACAACCTCCTCATTAAATTTCTAAAAATAAAGGTTTCAATTGATTGGAATTTTATAATATGGTGGTACCTACTTACTGAGCAATTTGCCTCTTCCCTATCGTTCATATAAAATATATATTAATAGTTTGTTTTGTACAATGCATTATATTAATTTATTTGTATAGAATACGAACTAATTAATCGTAAATATCATAAATTATAATAAGTAGCTGATATGGAGGAAGGGGAGGAAGTGATAAACACGGAGGAAGTGATAAACACACATGACTCATGCTGGTAAAAGGCAATAATTAGATACTAATATGTAGATGTTCACATAGGATTTAGCGGAGCTCCATCCACATCTGGCAAAGCCACACCAATACCATTGGGTCCATCCAGTGCTTCACCGAACGTGGCAGTCCATCCACAACCCAGTCCTAGGAGACCTTCACTCTCCACTCCCGTTAACAACGCAGTGTCGGAGAACGACGATGACTACTTCCTGCAGAGGAGCGATGCCACTGACAGTCGGCTCCAACAAGATCTTTTGAGGGGCAGCAGCTCAGGCAACTTTTTCAGCAACAAGAACAGAGGCGTCGAGAACCCAGACGACTACGACGATGGACGGGTGATTGCTTCATCCAAAGACGTGCCAAAGAAGAACACCAAAGCGCCGTTCAGGAAATTGTTGACAGGCAAGAAACCGGTCTCTGAATCTGCTACGAATGCTCCGAGCACCGCCTACGGCACCACCGGAACCACAGCCGCCGCCACTATCACCAGCACCAGTACGGTCAGGCAGCCCAATTACAAGCCGACCACATACCGGAGCAAGGACCGTGGCCGCGTGAACTACAAGACATACTTAGACAAGCAGACCAAAGCTGATGAGTATGACAGTCAAAAAATTGCCAAGCCCGCCACCGCTATCCAATCCACGACGTTCGCTCCATCAACCGGTAATACTTACCGTTTACAACCTACTGTGACCGCAACTGCCACCGATAACACATATCAGACCACGGTATCCAACGCTGTGCAGCAAAATAATAGGCCAAAAAACAACGATTTCCTGCGCATTACACCACCAGGAAATAACAACAACAATAACGGCGGTGGTTTCCAATCAGCCCGGATTAACGTGGCGCCGCCCACCAACTTCCAGACAAATAATGGATTCCGTCAGGCTAACGACCAGGCTCAGAATTTCCAGCAAAACGTCATCAACTACAATCAAGGCTTCCAGTCGGATAAAACCACTTACTCCACAACCACTCAAAACTTAAACCCGGCAAACTTTCAGTCTGACAAGATCTATACGACAACACAAAAATACATCCAGAACCCGACAACGAATACCTTCCAGCCACAGGGTAGCAACACGTTCCAGCCAGGCAATACTTTCCAGCCTGCTGTAAACAATTTCCAGCAAGCTAACAATTTCCAGCAACCCAACAATTTCCAACAAGGCAACAATTTCCAGCAAGCCAATAATTTCCAGCAAGCCAATAATTTCCAGCAATCCAACACTTTCCAACCATCCAACAATTTCCAGCAAGCCAACACTATCCAACCATCCAACACTTTCCAACCATCCAATAACTTCCAGCAAGCTAACAATTTCCAGCAATCCAACACGTTCCAGCCAGCTAACAATTTCCAAACAGTGACTCCCACGACGCAAAAGTTCAACTCGTACCAGCCGTCGTCACCGATCGCATATCAACAGTCCACAAACGTGTTCCAGTCATCGACACCAAACAACGCGGGCAACTCGTTCCAACAGTCGTCCCAGCAACCACTATTCCAGTCCACCACCGAGCACTTCTCCAAAGACTTCAAAGCAAAGTTCGACCCATACAACAGCTACCACCAGAGTACTAACGAGGAGGCGGGCGAGACTCTAAAGACGGCGCCTAGCACTAACTTGAGGCCGAGTGAACTCAACGCACTCATCCAGCCCAGACCTAAATCGATAAACGCCACGCTATCGGTCGGGTTTAGTTTCAACAAGGTGGACGGCGGAGTGGCCAAGTCCACCGTCATCGTACCTGCGCCGACTACGCAAAAGCCAAGGCCTTTCACTACGCAACAGCCCTCTTCGACAACACAGTTTGTCACAGCCAGATCAACCACGGCTTTCGTGAGTGCCGCTCCCAGCAGCAGTGCCAAAAAGGCCGTCACCAAAGACAAGGACTCGTCGTACGATTATGCGTACTACGACGACAGCAACCATAACGATTACACCGACGTGGTGCCCGAAGACTTTTCCAGAATTCACAACGCAAAAATTTTTTAAGTAAATACTAAAGTTCTCCTCTCCCCACAAACTTTCAAAAGCCTTTAACGTGTAAGTTTTTTGTAAATAAATCGTAGGTTTACGTCTAAAGTATATAATATTATAAAATTTAATACAAAAATACGTTATAATGGTA
Organism: Myzus persicae; assembly: GCF_001856785.1. NCBI lineage: Eukaryota > Metazoa > Arthropoda > Insecta > Hemiptera > Aphididae > Myzus > Myzus persicae. The sequence continues at coordinate 7,084 of NW_019104094.1, read as the reverse complement.
TATTATTATATTCTTCGGCCACGCGAAGCAAATTCTTCAGTGCCAATCAGTTCGACGACGACACGTTGGTCAAACGTAGGTTACGAGCAGACTTGGGAAGTTCACCCGAACAACTTTTATGAATCCTAGCTTCTAAGTCCCTTTAGTATTCGTCCAGCACTGCCCTGTGAGAACTCCTCCAGCTACCCGGAATGATTCAGGTGCCAATTCTAGTACCTACCTGGCAGGTTCCGGCAGGTATAACTGTTAATTATCGAATAATTTGCCGCGTTCAATTATACGTGAACAGTTGAAACATATACTAACCTGGCGGTAAAATTGGCAGTGCACGAAAAACGTTAACTTTTTATTGTTTTTTTTTTTTTTTTTTTCGAAAACCAGAATATAAATTTTTTTTTTTTTTTAAGTGACTGTTAACTTATATTATTGGATTTAAACAAAATATTACTTTTATTGCATTTCTCTTGGCTACTTGTGGATGAAAAATAAATTTAAATTTAAATAAGCGTGGAAAAAAAATTAATAAAATAGTACTTAAATTACATAAATTGTATACATGATAAAAACAAAAAAAGTCTTCAGGAGCTAAAAAACTCTTTTGATATGTATTGTTATTTATAATTAATCACTAATTGCAACATCTGTCAAAATTTATATTTAAGCGGTATTAAAATTAAATTGTATCTGTTTTATATAAGACAAAAAGTTAAAAATGATTTATTATACATTAATACACTATTTGTGTATAATGTCTATGTAAAGATTAGCTATATCACTTATTGTTAATTAATATTTAAAATAATAAATACATTTGATTTTTGTATGAATGTTTTGTAATTTAGTAATAACTAATAAAATTATTTTTTCCTGTAACATAATTAATTTATTAAAATAACCATTTCCTTAGATTTTAGTGATACATAGATTTTAGATTTTGAGCGTATTTTCATATAGCACACACAAGTCGATTTACTTATTTGACATATTTCTACATTTGCTTACTAGCAAATCACTGGATGTAGTTCTGAATGTAGGATCTGGTTGGTACTTTTGAAGGACAGATGTATACAAATCCCAGTACTTTTAAAAATAATCTGAAAAAAACAAAAACAAAAAAAGTCAAGGAAAAACGGTAATTTTTAAGAAATGTCTTATCTATTTGACAAAATCGATTTTGTTTTTAGATGAACACTGTAGATAAATCAAAAATGAATACCTTCAGATGTTTTTTATTTTCACAAAATGTTTATATTAGTATTTTTAGTTCATGATAGAATTTTCAAAAAATGTTAAGCTACTTAATAGTTTTTTTGACTTTTTTCCTACAAATGTGTTTCAATTTTGTTGCTTGATCAAAAAGTGTGAACATTTACAACGTTCCTTATAAGTTATTCTATACCAATTAAAAAATATAAAATTACATTATTACATTGATGGGTGCCTTATAAACACTTTATGTCCCCGGAAAAAAATAATTAAAACTCCAAAGTTTGATAGAAATATGTTTTTCAACAGAAAACAAAGCATGCTCACCCCATTTTTATGCTTAAATTGTGCATATATTCAAATTCTGATTTTTGGAATTGTTAAGTGTAGTTAAATACGATATTTTCGTGTACTTAAATTTTTCACAAAATTTAAGGATTATCCTGTGGCGATACCAACTTTTGTTTTTCAAATGACAACCTATGTGTTTTAAAGAAAAATGTGATTCTGATCATTTTTCTGAACATTTTGGCGTATTGTAATCGAAATTTGAATGAAAACTTCTTTAATTATTCTTCTTTACATACTAAGGAATAAGAATAGTAATATATTAAATACTAAATAATTTGAGAATGGATATTAACTCGATAATTATAATTCGGTTAGGTAGTAATTGTTGACAAATATCTTATATTGCATACCGATTTATAATTATCGAGCTCATATCCATTTTACAGAGCATTTTAGTATAATAGTCTATCTATTATCCATATTCCTTAGTATGTAAAGAAGAATAACTAAGGAAGTTTTCGTTCTAATTTCGATTACAGTGAAAAATTATCTGAATCACATTTTACTTTAAAACATATAGGTTGTCATTTGAAAAACAAAAGTTGGTGTCGCCACAAGATAATCCTTAAATGTTGTGAAAAATCTAAGTACACGAAAATACCGTATTTAACTACACTTAAAAATGCCAAAATTTAGAATTTGAATATATGTATAATTTAAGCATAAAAAGTGGGGTGAGCATGCTAAAAAAATCACCCTGGATATACAGTGAAACTTGTCTTATCCGAACCCTTGATAAGATGGAATATTTTCTGTGAGGAAATGTATTATAGCCCTGGCAGATTAATGGTACCAATATATTTGCGGTCGGCTTTTTTTTCGTGCCATTTGCGGTCAATTTATTTCTATTTACCTGACTAATTAATTAGCACCTAAAAATTTAAGGTGCTGTATATAGTATTATATTCTAAATACATATATTATATTATGAAAATTTGTTTAAAAAGTTTATTCTTATTAATACAACTAAAGGTAATCCTCTAGAGTTGGGATAGTTAACTTAATAAAATATTAAATATACCACGACCAACGTTTAAGAATTTGTATGGCTTTCTTAAAAAAGAGGCTGATAATTTAGAACTTTTATATGCAAGAAGCTACTTAAATATGAAAGGTTAAGGGAGAAAAAATATGTACATACAATTAGACGAGAGAATTAAAAAACATTAATGGAGTATGAAATAGATAATGATTTAGTCAAATGCTTAAAAAAATAGCTGCTATTATTCAAAAATTAGAATAAGGTTATGTTTATGTACATATATGTTTGTTAGTAATATACTTTAGTATTAGTATTATATGTTTATATGTAATGTGATCGACAAATGTATTATTATTATATGAGTTATTTATAATAATAATAAGTTTTTAAACACACCAGTAAAAAATACTGTCAGTCCTTAGCCTTGAAAAGTGAGAAGGGAAGTTTAAATATAATAAAATAGTAAATATATACCTATTAGCACAAATTAAGTTTATAGTAAATTTATATATATTATATATAGCACCCAAGTTTTATAGTCACGTAAATAGAAATAAATTGACCGCAAATGGCACGAAAAAGGTGCCGACCACAAAATCCTGACCGCATCGGTGCCGACACCTTTATAATTTAACATAGGATTAAACTCTTAAACTCTTGATAAAATGGAACCTGTCTAACGTAAAACGGAAAGCTATTTATTGGTCCTGCAAATCACATACACCTCATATACACGGAAAAACACATAAAATGAACAAAAATATTTTTGATACCCACATTTATTTTGCTAACGAACAATAATTAAGGTCAGCGATTAATACGTATCAACGGATAAGTACATTTTATCATGAATCTACACACAGGCGCGGATCTAGAACATATTTAAGTTGTGGGGGGGGGGGGCATCTTAAATAAAATTAAAAACGGATACGGTCGAAACGCTATTAGCGAAACAATGCATTTTATCGGCTGCTGAAAATAGATATAATAGACAATTCACCAGAGTCTACGGAGAGGAGAGCATTAAAAACTTTCTTATGTATTACCTGATTTAATTATAAACACACCGACTTTAACCAAAAAAAAAAAAATGTTTTGGTAAAGTAATGCTGCTGCTTGCATAATATATGCAATATGCATATCAAACAATGACACATTTGATGCTGCTGCGTACCATATCAAATAAAAATTAACTTACATGAAATTATAAACGGCATCATCAAAAGAAATTTAATTTGTGAGACAATATTACCCACAAATTCAAAACAAAATATTAAATAATTAAGTTTAAAACAGTGCTATGATAATCATACAGACTTTTTTTTTAACCTTTTTAATACTAATTAAGTACATAACATTCTGTTGTTACATATACTAGTAGGATGAATATATTAATAATATTATAATTTAGTAGTACCTACTACCTAATCACTTATAACACAAATAAATAATTTTCGATATGAATAAAAATTGGCTTTTCTTTACTATAGAAATTAACACACTTTGTAGTATTTACTACGGCAAAGTAAAATATCGGAAAAATATGTTATGCATGGATGTCATGCATTTTTTTGTAGAAATCCATTTTTTGAATTTGAATTTTATTAATTAATTTAATTTTTATAATAATTCTGCTTGTAAATTAATCATAGCTCTGTATTACCCTAATACTTCTTCATCAAATCTATTAAAAATAATTCTTATTTGATGGCGTAACTATTAAAAGTTGTCATGGATAAATATTTAAATTTACTTTATGAAGTTGAAATTTTTAAACAGATTACTGTTGAAAAAAACCACACTAAAAATAAATTTCAGTTTTCTGCAGAGGTATTATTATATTATATTAAGGTTAATGGGACTTATGATACATACTGTATATTCAATTATATGAGACTGATCAAATGATAGGAAGTTTATAAGAAAATTATCTGAATCAAACAAAAAATGACTAAATAAATATATATAAATATAATAATGAATTTTGCTAACCGGATATTGAGTTATTTTGCGTTTGTTTGTTGCTTTTAATTAGTAATTTATGGTTTAAATATATTTTTAAAATTTCGGAAATCAAGTCATGTATCTTTTCATAACAATTTAGTTTGAATAATGATTTAAAAGTTTTTATATAAGACGAGTCTGGTATATAAAATATAGAGAATACATATATAAATTGTAATAATTTAAATAGATACATACTTAACAATCACTGTGAAAATACTAATTTGAACAAAATAAATTTTTTTTAGTTTTATGTGTAAATGTGTTATGAACTTAAGTTTCATTAATAATTAAATAATAATATTCAAATGATTGAAGTAATTCAGTTGAATACAAAATTTAGCTGGGAAAATTGTTTGTCTACTGTTGGCGTACCTATGACATTTGCTGTTAATGTATAACGCTGCTATTTTATTCTACCACTCCCTGACTTTTTAGACATATCACACTGTTACCAAAAACCAGTTATTAGTCTTCGGCATTTTTCGTTGCATTCTCAGCAATGCAACGAAATTTTTGAGCATTGCTGAGGACTAATATTAATATTTTTAGTTTTCATTTTTTTTTTAAAATCACATCTCAGCAATAACACGTAAACCATTTTAAATGAATACGGGTCTGTTTTGGAAAGACGTTTTCAAAAGAAAATTCTAAATTTTGCAAGACATAAATTAAAAAATCGACTTCCTTCCTCTTACTTTAGTTCTAGTGCAATAAGCACCCAGCACCCTGTCTACTTATTTGTTTGTACTAAAACTTCAGCTTACAGTTAACAAAGTCACAACTGTCACATACATATTTCGAGTTTTTGATTGAATACTATACGATTATTGAATTGCCGTGACGATATAAATATGTTGACAGTATATAAGTATATAGCACATAATATAATATATATATACAATACAATCATCTCTGTAACTGCATTTTTTTTTGCCATTTTTGTTTTTTCATAAAACTTACCACAATTATGTATACACGCATTGTGCATCTTTGGTCGCCTGCTGAACGGCGACGAATATCAAATTAACCACGAACCCGAGTCAGCGGGAAGTTCGCGCCTGGCGCCAATAACGAGTATTGCAGCAATACTAAATAGTAAGCATTCATCGTCGCCGACTATATGACAATAACTCGATTAAGTATTATCGCCGGTATAAAACCAACGGGACCGTTGTCATTTTCATCAGTGTATCGTCCCGCAACCGTCCAAAAGGTTTACGATAAGGAAAAAAGAAGTTTCGACTACAGAGTAAAAGTGAGTTGTTGTAATTACTGCAAGTGCTGCACGGGTTACCAGAGACGGACGTTCAGCGTTGACGATAACTATATAAGTCTTTAACGTGTTTTACAGAAAAACTTCAACTCGAAAACTTAAGCGATGAACACTCCATCCAAAAAAGTCGCTCTCCTTGCCGCCGCATTGGTATTGATCGCGATCGTAGGGTACTCGGCGGCGGACATGGCGGACGTGGGCTTGTGCATCAGGAACTGCGCTCAGTGCAAGAAGATGTTGGGCGCCTACTTCGAGGGGCCGCTGTGCGCAGATGCTTGTGTCAAGTTCAAGGGCAAGATGATACCGGACTGCGAGAACATCGATTCCGTGGCACCGTTCCTCAACAAGCTCGAGTGATCTATAAACTCCACGAATTTGTCAGACCGACTATACGATTATAATATTTTACTTACGAACAAATTATTTTAACAAACACTCTATAACTGCAGGCTAACCTAACCGAGTTTGTATAAATTATAGTTTGATGATTTTATGTACTCGGTCAAAGTTAAAACATAATAATCCATAATATACGATTGTACTATATTGTAATCAAATACGACAATTAATAAAATAAACCGATATTACTATTACGATTATTGTTATCATTATTATTAAAAAATGTGCCATCTGCCTAGTGATTCATTTCTGGTTTTAAAAAGTTAACAAGGACTGGGTATAATATTATTGTGATTTCAAACTAATAAGTAATTAGTAATAACGAAAAGATACGCAAAAAAACGGTGATTAACCTATTAACAAATTTTAGTTATATGTACACTTAAATATAAAACAATTCATCTCAACTATTAGCTTCTATCATAATAATTAGTCAAAGTAAAAAGCAAACAATTGAAAAATGTACTTATGAAGACAAATTTTTATTTTTTCTATGTGGCTGAGAAATTTTAAATGTATTAAATTATACATATTTTTTTACGAGTGAACAAAAAGATCCAACTGCACTTCTCCATCCATAATTTTGTTGAAGGAAATGTAGGTACCAACAAATATTGAAAATACCTTTTGGTCAATTTAAAATAAAAATTTATTTTGATAAAAAAAAAATTTAGCCAAACTTTACAACGATCCTACTATAAAGTATATATAGAAACAATTAACATCGAACATCGAAGATTATGATTATATTATGATTAATAATAAAATAAATTATATAATTTATTGTAATTTTTTAATACCTGTTTAGGTTATACACTATGTTAAAAATCGTAGTGTTAAACTGATACAAAATGGGGTGTATAAAA